>NC_140071.1:19706009-19895141 GCF_964194135.1 Talpa europaea | reverse complement strand
GGATCGAACTGGCACTGCAGAGGCTGCGGGCAGCTTCTTAGCCCAGCGCTCAACCTCTATGCCACCAGGGGAGGCCCTGCTTATTTTGTTTTTGTCACTTTATTTGAATGTTGGAGTAGGGACAACTTAGTGGCCCCTTCCCTCATTATTTAATACTAATTGAGTATTTCAATTATAGCCCAGGGGTTATATTTCCAAGCAAACCATCAAGTCACAAGGCAGGCAGGAAGCTACTTCCGTGAACTTAGTGCCCACTGAGTCTTATTTTACCTCCTCTGGAGTCTGCTCATTGGTCAAGGATACTTGCGCCTCCAGCCCCTCCCCAAGTCTACTATGCTGAGGAGTCTTCTAAAACTATCAAGGTAGGACAAGGAGAAGAGCTAGCCCCCCGAGGGGGACTTCACCTCTGGCTTGATAGGTTGATTGAGTCTGACCTCTGCTAACTTGCAAATTCCCTGAGAGTAGTTAGATTTTAAGTCTTTATCAGCCTGTTGGTTTCTACTTAGAGTAGGAGAGGGGTAGAATACTGGACAGAAAAATAAGCCAAGAGAATGAAAGAACTACTGGACCCGACCTATGAGAAAAGCAAATTTCCTCCAAAGCATAAGTCATTCTACCGTTGAAAAGTCCCTTCAGCACATTTAGGTTCTTAGTTCCTTGCTTGGTGCCCAATTTGACTTTCTTTCTTTCTTTTTTTTTTTTTTTTAAAGATTTATTTGTTTTTATACAACAACCAGGGTACAGGCCAGATGTGCGGGAGGGTGAGAGGATTCACCAGAGACAGATTGGGGAACAGACCAGGCAGACTGACGAAATACACTGCTGAGGGGAGCAGCGGGTGAGTCAGGGGAGGTCTGCCGCACCATGTGGGACCCTCGCCAGCTGGCTGGGATCGAACCAGCGCTGCAGAGGCTGCGCACAGCTTCACAGTATGGCGCTCAACCACCTGTGCCACCAGGGGAGGCCCCCCAATTTGACTTTCAATATTCTTTGCAGTCACTATTCTCCAGTACCAGCTGGTCTTTATTTTTACTTGTCAGTCTTTTATATTGTTATATTATTTGGGGAGTACATCTTCACACTTCCATATGTGCACACAACTAATCTTTTTTTTTCTAAAGATTTATTTATTTATGCATACAAGAACCAGGATACAGGCCAGAGGTATGGGGGGGTGGTGGTGGGTGAGAAGATTCACCAGAGACAGAGTGGGGAACAAAATAGGCAGACTGACTGCAATACACTGCTGAGGGGAGCAGCGGTGAGTAAGGAGAGGTCTGCTGTGCCACACCCAACTAATCTTTAATGTTAATTTTAGCATATCGGTATCAACTGATATCATTTAATTTACAAAGGAATGTTTCCTTACATTCCCATATGTTATTCACCATACTTAGAGTAAGTATAAGTTCTTAGTTATGGGAAGAGAAATTTCTGTAAAACCCAGTTTATAGCAATACGCATGTTTTTTTACCCTGTTGTAATAATTCTTCCTGTCATCAAAAGGCAGAAGTTGGTATGTTTTTAAGCTGCTTACAAAGGAAAATGTGTAAACATTGTATAATCAACTGGAATTATATCGACAGTAGTAGCATTAGCACAATATCAAAGAAGATATAGCCATTTGCAATACAAATAATATTTTACTTTACATAGCTGTCTTACCCTTAAATAAAATGTAAAATTTACTATGGGATGACTTACTATAAACTGAGTGTCATCAAAATTATTTATTTTTTGAATAGTTATTCAACCTATGGAATTAAGAACATTAATATGAAATTGCAATTGACTTGAGACTGAAAAGAAAGTTGAATCTAATAACCAGTGCAATTACATATCTAACAATCAAATACGTAAAAATGCTTCCTGATTTACTTTCAATTGCACTTACACATGTTAAAAAAAATTTTCACTGTATAGGAAGATTAGAGTAAATATCCATGATATTATTTGTTTTTTTTTACTGGGCAGGAGAAGCCTTGCTTCATCTACTAAAATAATTTCCAAGTCAAGCCAAATGAAACCCTGTTTTAGAGGTAGATTTCCAAAATATGCATGTGCCACTCAAGGCTCTTCCTTCATTATCTTGATGAAAACTATGTCTAAATATGATGGGTTCATATGCTAAAAGCACCCCTTTGTACTTATGTTTTTAATTTTCCAAATAAAATGAAATAAACTTTTATAATCCAAGAATAAATCCAGTTATTGGTAGAACAAGATTATGTGTTGGGAGCAGAAATCTGGCTACCTGTTTTTACCAAAACATCTGGAAATTCCCTATTCCTTTAGAGAAAACACAATCATGATAATTATGAAATGACTCTAAGGCGCTAGCTTATTTGCTTTAGCAAAGCATAAGAAACAAAGAAGAGAAAATGGGTCTAAAAGCTGGAGACATTTATCTGCTATGTTAATCAGAATAAACAGGTAGGCAAGAAACATTTCTCTTCAGTTTGAATTGCACTGAAGAAAAAAACTGTGTCACTTTATTCTACTTGGCATAGCGAAGACAGAAAAAACATCCAGAACACTCACCAGCAAGAGATATTATCAGGAAAATGTAACTGAAGATCAGACATCTGGTTATAGAAAAAAAAATCTGAACAAAAAGCCAAATGAGGTTTTTCTTTCTCCAAAGTAAGAACTTGTGCTGTAGAATCAGCTATTTGTATTTATTGCAACAGGCTGCAGCTCTCTGCAGCTGCAATGCTGCATACCACAATGGTTTTTGCAACCTGGGGTGTGATCCTGGCAAGAAGCTGTACTTTTCCAAGTGGGGTCTGTAGGCCTGTAGATGTCAAGAGGGGCACAGGGAAAGGTTCTTGCCACATGACATCTCTCTTTTCTTGATTTTCTTATGATTCTCAGAGCAATAAGATCGTTCATCTGATTTTTAAATCAGCTCATTGGTGATATGATTAGAAGAACCAAGCAACTAAAAATCTGTTCCAAAATGGCACAGGGGATAAATACAGGAATGATTCAAAGTTTGAGTATTTGTTCTCCATATTCCAGAATAAAAGCTGTTCAACTATCATTAAGTGACGAAAGAGTCCTAGATTAGTGTCAAAAAGGTCCCTCTTAGTAATTTGTTTTAAAATTCTGCAGTAGTTCCTATTTCTCTTCCAAATTATTACCTTACAGAAGTTACAACACACTTGAACTCTCAGTTCCTGAGGCTCTAAACCTCATCTTCTCCAGCTACTCCCTGCTCTGCAAACTTTAGCTTCTGAATTATTCAGATTGAGTAAGAAAGATACACACACTCCCTCACTATACTTGCTTGTTCTACAGTTCAGAAACAGTTATATGTGAAAGGAGGATAAGGCAATTCTATAAAATACATTCCAGCTGTTTGTTTTACTTTAAAGAAAATTCTCAAGACCCAATATGAGAAGTTTCACAAACAGGAAACCACACTCTTTTGTAGGAATATTCTTTCTTTGCTTTCTCTGAAGCCATAAATTCCTAGCCATCACAGGAGAAATTACTTGTACTCTGACTGAGTGGCATGCAACCAGATTAGATCTCTAGATCTGAATCTCTACCACTTGAAACTCCTGCTTTCTCCACTCCCACTGAGTTATTCTCTGGTGTACCTGCTGTTTGAGTGGATCGGTACAAGGTCAAGGTCAGTTCAGGCTGCTATAACAAAATATCATAGACTGGGTGATTTATAAACATCAGAAATTTATTTCTCACAGTTCTGGTGACTGAGGAGTTCAAGATCAAAGTCCCAGCAAATTTTGAGTCTGGTGAGAGCCCACTTCCTGCTTCATAAATGACTCTCCTTTGTGTCCTGAAGTGGTAGGAAGGAAGAGGTAGCTTTCTGGGGTCTCTTTTATAAGGGCTCTCTTCCCACAAATGAGGGCTCCACCTAATGATCTGATCACTTTGTTAGGGGGAAAAGGATGTCCCAAAGCTAATTCCATACAGGCTTTGTGGACTCCACCCCCACTACAAACCAAAGCCAAAGACACTGGGAACTCCAAATCCCATCATCACCAAAGGAAGGTGGCTGGGACCTGAGGGTGGGGTTAAGCAGCCAGGTGGATATAAAAGGCAGACACGTGGGCTTCGGGGGGTCCCCCCATTTTGGCTCTCCGCCAGCTCGCAGCGTCTGGCCAGCTCTGAGAGTGCTTTTTGGATTTCCAGGTCGGCAGATCGGGTAGGAAGCATTAAAGACTTTATTTCCCTATTTTTTTCCCTGAGTTGTACATTTTCCTTATTTCCTTTTCTCTTGGAAATAAACCTTTTATTAACCTTTTGTGTGTGTGTGTAGTAGAGTTTTCATAAGTCCCTTTAAAGTGCGCGGGTGAGGACCCACAGCCAGGAACCCATTTTAAAATCGGGGTTGCTCTATAACAGCTTGGCGCCCAACGTGATTTGCAAGTTTCACCCATGGTTGACCAGCCCAAAGTAATTTTTCTTGCCTTGGTCACCATAAAAGCACATTAGGGGCCTCCCAGGTGGCTCAGCGGTTGAGCGCTGGGTTGCGAAGCTGCCCGCGGCTGCAGCGCCGGTTCGATCCCCGGCTGCTCCCCGGCTACCAGAGAAGGGTCCCACATGGCGCGCAGACCTCTCCTGCCGCCCGCTGCTCCCCTCAGCAGTGTACCTCGTCCTTCTGCCTGTTCTGCTCCCTGCTCTGGCTCTGGTGAATTCTCTCACCCTCCGGCGCTTCTGACTGTACCCAGTGCTTGTATAAACAAAACAAACAAACTAAATAAATAAAAAAACATTCCTCTATTAAAAAAAAAAAAAGCGCATTAGGTCTGCAGGACTCACAGTGAAACTCTTTGTTTCACGTCTTGAAAAGTTTTTTTTCCCGTTTTAAAATCGGGGTTGCTCTATAACAACTTCAGAAAGCCCAAAGTCAGGGGATTAGGTTTCAACACCTTTACTTGGATGACACCAACATTCAGTCGGTAGCGGGTAGTCTCTGCCTCGCAAGCTAACAGATGCTGTTCCACCACTTTGTCAAGCATGTTTTTTATTTATTTATTTACACTTTTAATAGAGGCATGTTTTTTAATTTATTTATTTGTTTGTTTGTTTGTACATGCACTGGGTACAGTCAGAAGCGCGGGAGGGTGAGAGAATTCACCAGAGCCAGAGCGGGGAGCAGAGCAGGCAGAAGGACCGAAGTACACTGCTGAGGGGAGCAGCGGGCGGCAGGAGAGGTCTGCGCGCCATGTGGGACCCTCCTCCGGTGGCCGGGGAGCAGTCGGGGATCGAACCAGCATCACAGAGGCTGCAGGCAGCTTCGCAACCCAGCGCTCAACCGCTGCGCCACCGGGGAGGCCCTGTCAAGCATGTTTTCTGTTTTTAACTTGTGTTCTTCATCATACTCATATATTCTTTTCCATTCTTTCATATCATAGACAGAAATCTCCTTCCTTTGGAGATAAAAGCTTTCAGTAGAGCTCACAGAAAATGCTTAGCTTTATGGAGCTATGAGAACCAAGAGATGGTTTAATTGTGAACTACTAAGAAAACGTGGAGAATTGCCTGTGTCAATTTGATGATGAATAGAAAAGCTAAGGTTGGGAACAGAAAAGCTGTTAGTGTGCTCCTTAGAATATCAAATTAATTCCAAACACCAGTTCATGTTTTATTGAAAAATCTAATGCTCCCCGCAAGAGATCAGTGAATCACCAAGTCACTAGAATTCTCAAGGTCACATTCAGCTTTCAGCTTCTGCTTCCTATTAGATCACTTTAAGGGTTACCCCTGTGACCCTACAGTCACCCAAACAAGACTTGCACTTTTCCTTGGCTTTCACTGCAAAGTGCTCACGGTAGGCATTTATGTACGTGATAGATCTCGCTGAAGTGTTTGGTGACTAAGGGGTTTACATTGTGTTGAGGCAAGAAACTTAAAATGAAATCTTGGCAGTCACCTTCCAAAAGCAGCTAGGTATTTTGCAATTCAAGCTCCTGTCCTCTCCCCTGTGGTCTCACCTTCTCCTTTTTTTCCCCTCATTATTTTGAGTTCAGCTGTCTCTGGCCCAAAACCTTAAAATCAGCTGTTGTTTCCTTTGCATATATGAGGAAGTTTCTTGTTCAAAGTTCTCAAAGTCCTCTTCACTATCTTTTTGAAAGTCTAAGAAGTTAGTGGGAAGGAATGGCCAGGGGCAGGCCAGCAGGGAGGGGAAGAAGTTTTCTTTTATATCCCTACTGATAGCCATTATATTCCTGGAAACAGACTGAGGATGAATAAAATATATCCAGGAGAGAGAGTTTGATCCCTTCCAACGTAAGTACCCCAACGCAAGTGTTCCAAAAGAGTGTGGTTCTCAGGCGGTTTTTACCTGCTGTCTAGTCCCAGTGTCATTTAATAACCAGAGACACTTAAAAACCCAAACCGGGTCTCTGGTTTATAGTTGCTTGTTGATTTTAATTTTTACTTTATTATAATTAGGTTGGGGGAGGGGAAGAGGGAGTAGGATCAAAACAAGGGGGTGGGAATTGTGTGGGGACTATAACCAAGATGAAAATGCGTACATTGTGCAAAAATGAAAAATGATGTAAAAAATTAAAAGTAAATAAATTAATTAAAAAAAAAAAACAAAGTGGGGCCTCCCTGATGGTGCAAAGGGTTAAGCACAGCACCGTGAAGCGATCTACAACCTCAGCCTTCCAGGGAGCCACCCACAAGTCACAGCAGATCTCTCTTGTCTTGCCCTCTGCTCCCCTCAGCAGTGTATTTCAGTCAGTCTGCCTGTTCTGTTCCCCACTCTGTCTCTGGTGAATCCTCTCACACCCCACACCTCTGGCCTGTACCCCAGTTCTTGTATGAATAAATAAATAAATCTTTAAAAAAAAAAACTTAAAGCAGTCCAGAGGAACTTTCTTCTACCAGACCTGGGATTTAAACATTTCCAGGTTCTTTCTTGAGTAAAAATATCACAAGGACCCCCTGCAAACCAATGTCCCTACATGTGTTTCTGATCACTGTGACACTAAATGGGTCTCTAACGAGGAAGAAGGCCAAAGTGAATGGACATTCCAATCAACAGCAGAGATACATATATTCAGAAGATGCAAGAGAACATCAATACTGGGCCTTACTCTTTTGGAGGTTCTCAAACTTTAAGTTGCATGCAAATGCCCCCAAATGACTACTCCAGGAATTGGAATGGTGATCAACGTCACTTTGGAGGTTCTAAGGCAGGCTGTTTTTGGACAAAATAAGAGTCTATGAGAGCTATGGCGGCGGGGGGCGGGGAGGGAGGTAAAGAGAATGGTGGGAGAGGAAGAATTTCTAGTCACAGATATTTTTCTAAAAACGAAAAAAATGCTACAGCACGAGAAAGTAGGAGCTAGTGATTATAACATCAAAACAGGGAAACGAGTGAGTGATCTGTTTAAGCAAACAGGTAGTAGCCTATGGTTGATCTTAATAATTTGCTTATTTCAGGAAAGTGCAAAGGTGCTATTCAAATATCTAGTGCTGGGTCCTGAGTCCTGAAAGTTCTTTGTTTACCTCAGGCTTAACCTTTCATTTCCTGGATCATAAAGAAGTCCAGGGGTGTCTGAGGAGTGTCTGGAGTCCTTAGAGGCATTAGCTAGTTCACTGTTGTAACAGTTTGCCTTGAAATTGAACACACCATCTGACTGGTACACCCAGCTGACCTTGACTTCCAGTACAGAGCACCCATAGGACATCTGTAATCAAGGCCTCTTGCCACCCTCCCCTTCTTTCCTGTCTTCCTACTTTCTGTTGTCTATCCCCTCCCCCTCCTTTTTTTTTTTTTTTTTTTTCATTTCTTTCCTGTCCTCCACCCTGTGGTGGCCTGCAGGCTAGTTCACCGGAGTTTCTTTCACTTGACATGAAATTGCAATTCATTGAATTAAAAGGCATGTTAACCATTACTCAAGGTCAACAAAAAACTGGAAACACTAAGATAAACAGGCTTTGAAAACCAGAATAATTGTGCATCGCTGTAAGAACCATTGCTTCTTTGACAGATATCACTACAATAATGGAGCCCACAGTCCCACCCCATGTGACCACATGGGTGTCCTTGCTTGGTGATAGACCCCCCCCCAATCCCCTCCCCACAGCTGACCAGGAGGATTAAGGGATGAGCAGAGTTAAAAACACTAGACGTTTCTATGATCTGAATCTAATCAGCAGCCAAGAGCAACTGTGCTGGTGTATTCTGCTCTCTAGATAACTCACCACTTGGTGAGAAGATGCATCTTTTTCTTCAATGTTTAGTGTTTTGAGCATCTAATCCTCAAAATAGACCTGTGTGTATGTAGTATTTAAAAGAAATGAAGCCAATGCCAAAGAAAGTCTAGTAGTTGTTCTAAATTATGGAGTGTCTTTCCTCTGTGAGCTTTTTAAATGGTCTTCAAAGGTATGAGAGTTTCAAGAAAAGTACTTTCAAGTATTGATGCTGCAAGACCCCTGCATTTGTGAACTTGGTGATAAAAGGGGAATGTGGATGTGGCATTGATGAAAACAGTCTTTCTTCCAGCTTGTGATTGTTTTTGTAAACAGGAAACTTTTTCCCTCACTGTGATTGTGATAGGAGAGCTTGCAAAAAGCACTCAACCCTGAGTGATCCATGTGGTCCGTGAGATGCATTATAAAGCCAGGAGCATATTTTCATTTGTTTGTTTTGTTTTGAAAAATGCAAATGTGTACACAGTTGCTTTCATCAGGGAGAGTTCAGAGCAGACGCTTTGTTACTACAGAAACTTTGTCCCAGTACGAGCTCCACAGCTTACTGTGCAACCTCCCAGAAAGGGTTAGCCTTTCAAAGCCTCAGTGTTCTCATCTGTTAATGGGGACAATCTGTCAATGCTATGAAAAAGATATTGTGAGTATTAAACAGAAATATATGAAAAATATTTTGCACCCTTCTTGGAATAGCGTCGAGTCAAGTCATCGGCAGCAACCTAATGATCTTTATTAATGAGCAGAAGGAGATAGTATTCAAATAAAGAACCCATCAAAAAGTGGAGGGTAGCCATCAGAAGTAAGAATGTCCCTCCAAGTAAGAACGTCAAGCGATTGCTGGAGATGATAACTCATTTTTATTTTGTTAAAACACAACATAAAAGATTTTGATTGTCATATCAACTTGGCCCTCTTTTAGATGCAATATCTTCTTGCATCTCTCTTGTGGCATTGCTGTTGCTTAGGTGTGGGTTCTACTATTTGTAGATACCTCCTTTCTTGGTAGTTACTGTTCTTGAATATTTTCTTTGTGTGCATGTTGCTAGCTGAGATTCAGCTAAAACTGTTCACTGTTTCTAATTGTGCAGCCAGCTTGGGAGAAGAGCCAGAATGTGCTGTGGGGCTGGCCACTTTGGTGGCTAGACTTCACCATGGCCCCTCCCTCCTGCATGTAGTAGCTGGCTGAAGCTCGGCTCAACTTCGCCCACCGAAGGTCTCAGCCATTGTGTTCATGATCCTACTGCGTAGAAGTCTAACCCTCTGGATATACCTCTACCTGCTTCATTTCCGCAGGTCGTTCCAAGGGCCCTTTCCTCCCCTGGCATTCTCTGTCTTCATGTAGACACTCTTGGCAGGTTCCTATTTTTATAGCCTTCTCTCTTGTGTTCTCTTCCGGCTTTTATTTTCTCTTTCAGCAATCTCTATTTCAGCTGATGTCTTTTTAGCAATTCCTCATATCTTCTGGGACATTATGGGTTGACTTTTTTGCATTCCAGTGTGTGTATAATTGATTCATTTGCTTTTAATCAATTACATTTTTCATCATTCCTAGAGATTTGGGGTGAGCTTTGCTCACCCCATGACCAGCCTTCCATATTGACTGAGAACTTGTAATCATGCATCTTAGTGGGAAATATTACTGTTGTAAAGCTTAACAGCAGAAAACTTCTTAATGGATTGTCTGAAGACTATCATCTAGGGTTTGGGTTTACACAAGGCAAAAAAATGTGAAAAATTCATTCATCCTCATGTATTAATATTGTATATGCCAATGTAATGTTTGCATCTAGTCAGATAGAGCCAAAAGTCCTAAAAAAACTAATTGATTATATATATTTTTTCATTCTTGAACTGTCTTGCGACGTTTACATACAATACACACTCTTCCTACAAGGGGATAGAGGAGTGTATTTGAGTGCTTTAGTAGCACTCATTATCCATTATATGGAATTTTTAAATTATATAGATTTCAAAAAAGGATTTTGATATAGAATCCAGACTTAAGTTAAAAATGCTAACATAATATTAAGCTGGAACCAAAATTAATTGAAGCTGTGCTAAAATTACTTTTTTACTTTTACTTATATTGCTTTCTATTCAATTTATTTGTATATGGAAATTGAAAAATGCCCATGGGACTGATATTAATTTTTAAAAAATACATATGATTTCTATAAAATTTTCTAACTAGATCAGAACAACTGGTACATCTTGACTTTTGAGAGAAACTATTTCAAAATATCTTTCACTTTTCAGAGAAACTATTTCAAAATATATTTCCAACAATTATCACTCTGTAACACCATTAAGATAAATTTTGGGCAAAGGGTAAACCATTTAGAAATACATACATTGACTGAAGACATCTTTTTTAAGTCACACCCAGAAAATGATGGCAGTTTCTTCAGCATCTTGATTTAACAAAGTGTATTAAAGTATATTTCAGACCAGCTTGTGGCCACTGGGCCGGCTTTCAAGTTGATCTTTGAAAATTCACAGAAGACTCCTGGACACCACTTACCCCACCTTGTCACCTATAAGAGGCAAATACTTTTAAGTTATGGCCTAACAGGTCAAATGCATATGTTGCCCTTGTTTCCAGTTGTGGCAAAGACAACTTGAATACAGCCACTTTCCTTCCTAAACTAGAGTTTGAAAGAACCTAAAAAGGGAAGCGAGATGCCAGCAGAAAATGTCAGGCTTTTGAGGACAAACTTAATTTACTTTGTTTTACTTAGAGCTAGCCTGCTACAGGTTTCTTTGTCCTAAGATGACAATTCTGCCCTGAAAAACTTTTGTGGATTATGAAATCTTCCTGAAAGACATACAGGAAATTAAAATTATACCAACAATAAATATAAAAGGAACAATATCAAAGCTATGTAGGACAGAGATGCCAAATGTGGTAGGGATACTGGTAACATGAATAAAGACAGTCTCTCTTACCACCAATAGTGCCCCTGATTTTACCAAATATTTCATGTCATCCATGTGCTCAGTACTCTGACCTTAAATTATGGATCCTGGTTTCACACTGATTTGGTCTATGATAAACTACTTAACAAGGGACACCATTTGCTAAAATAAGCTCCATTTCACTTTGTAACCTACATTGCTCACACTTACTAACCCTGTTAAAATGACATACATAACCTGAGTCTCTGTGAAAGTCTTCTACAAACTAAAACCTTACATTAACCAAAGATAGACCTCAGGCCTAAATAAAAGTATTTATTTTTATTACTTAGGAACACCTGCTCAGTATTTCTGGGAGCTTCCTCAAATTTTGCTGAAACCAAATGACAATGGTATATGGCATTTGACCACACACATACACTAATGGCATCTGTACATGCCACCTGTTTTCCATTCACACTGGCATTTTTTGATGAAGACTAAGAAGGGAGGTTGCATGGAAAGCAAAAAGGAATAAAAGCAGTAAAAGATAAGAATAGAGAGGAAGGAATGGACCAAACCTTATGGCCATGTTAAAGATACAAGTGTGACCAGATCAGACTTTGATACTTGGGAAGGATTGTTCTAGAAGCACTATAAAGCACGACGAGTCCATTGCACTATTGTGGGTGGGATCTTGGACTAGAGAGCTAGCAGTGTCTGTGGAAAAAAATAATAGATCTTAGAGATACTTAGATTAGAAAATGATGGATTACTTATATGGGAGAATCATGATTTTTATTTTGAGCATGTTCAGTTAGAAGAGTTTTGGAGATGTCACGTACACAGGTACTTGAGAGGGTCTCAAGCTCGAAGGAGTGTCTACCTAATTGTCCCACCATGACCTTCAGAACTCAATGCTTTTCTGAGTTCTCACACATTTACTAGTGTTATATATTATTATCTAGACCTGTATTGTCCAATACAGTAGTCAGTAGTCAGGGATGGCTATTTAAATTAATTAAATAAAATTTAAAACTTGGGTCTTCAGTTGTGCTAACTAAATTTTTAATGTTCAATAGCCATTACAGTGGCTATAGTAAAAGACAGCTCAGATAGTGAACATTTTTATCATTCTAGAACATTCTGTTGAACAGCACTGGCCTAATGACCTGTTGGTACCTCAACTCCTCCATTATGAAATAGAAATTGCATTTAATAAATATCATATAAGTTATATCTTACATGATATTAGCCATTTCTTTGCTAAATCCTTACATATTATATATCATGAAAGCAAAAACCATGTCCTACTCATTCTCAAATCCCCCATATCCAGCAAAATGTCTTTTACTATGCGGTTCACAAACACTTGTCGAATGAATAAGTTAGTAATTGTGTAAGCCAACACCTAAAATTCTGCTCCAGAAATATATGGAAAAAGTAATCATTTATGTACTCTTTTAGATTTATATTGACCAAATAGGTACTACAAATGGAAAATGTAGAGTAATATTGCATGGTTCATAAGACAACTTCAAAGATAAAAGATGAAAGATTTTATCACACATAATTATAACATAAGCAGCATAGATGTAGGAGGGATAGGAAGTGGATGCTATTCTCTCACATTGCCTTCTGCCCCTACTGCACTCAGTGTCCACTAGACCGGATTTCAGCAGGTAAGACCTACCACCATTTACCACTTCATGGAGACTTGAGCAGCAATAGCATTGTTGCTATAGCATATCTACTCCATCTCCCTTAAGACCCAGGACACCTGACTGGATTACCCTAATGGTGGTGAGAGTTCTGCCCACAGTCTTCCTGGGGCTGGTCAGTGTCATCATAGGGACTTTCCTTAGAGTCTTGGCTAGCACCTACTTGCATATGCTCATCGCAGTGTTGTTGCAAGGGATCCCCTCATCAGACAGGGTCAGAAGGCATGGAGTACTGATGAAGGATTGGTGGAGGGCCGAGGAGGGGGGATAAGGCACATGAAGATGGAACAGGACAGAGAGGCAGGGCTTCAATACAAATACAATATTCCCTCTCTTCCAGTAGCCTAGGGAGGCCTGGTATAATTATCCTTTCTATGCATTCGGAAGAAGGAAATTGTAAATGAGGGATAGTTATTTTGGATATGATGAGTCATTGAGAAATGTTATATCAATTGTTGTGAGTGGCAAAAAATACTGATTAAATATCAGATATGTGATGGGCATGGACTAGACCTCAGGGACCCCACAAACAGATAGGCTTTTCTTCTCCTAAAGCTTCTCTTGTAATAGGAGCTTTGGAGTCCATGGGTACTATATTATCCCATAATGAATGTAAAGGTAGGGACAGTACAGCCTACTGGGATTTAAATATTCTTGGACTTTAAAGAAGAAAAGCTTTTTCTTAGAACTGATACATAAGCTGAGCCCCAGAGAGAAAATAGGTGTCTCCCAGTGAGGAAAGAGGTTGAAGAGAGGATTTGGTGGGGAGAATACCTAAGCACGTGTAGATATCTGGAACAGACTGAGAGCTTGGGGGTTCAGGGAAGTGAGCTTTTTTGTAATTTAGAATCTCCGTGGGAGGAGTGGTACGTGGGAAGTAAACAATTACTGTAAAGATAAACCCTGTGCCCTAGAAACAAAAAAAATTTCCCTTCTTCTCTGCCCCACATTTTCTGGCTGCCCCACAGGGATCCAAGTCAATATAGCAGGTGCTCAAATAACATTTTGTTATAATGTGGATGAGAAAAATACAATCTCTGTAGAAGCTGAACAATATTACTTGAAGACCTGCTTTCATTGTACATTGGCACAAAGTCGCAGTTTCCAAGAGCTTATTGAGGTTCAGTGAGGACTCATTGCACTTCTGTGCAGAGTCGGGCAACGGGACAGCTTTGGAACCAGGCTGTCTGATTCCTAGCTCTGCCCCTCAGCAGCTGTCAGACTTTGGTGAGTTAATAATTTGCATCTGTTCCATACCTATAAATGAGAACAACAATGTTACCTACCTTGAAGGTTTTAAAGGATGAATATTTCCATCAGCAGAGGTATTAGAACAGTGCCTGGCACAGAGGAAGCACTCTGCAAAGGTCATCTGTTATTATTATGGCCTAGAAAGATGCTTGTTGGCTGGCTTTGAAACAAGCATTCAGACAACGTTTCAACAGAAAACAACTTACATACTTTTCTGTGCCCCAACTCACAGTTAGGGCTAGGAAGATTGCATTTTATTTTATTGAGGTAACATTGGTTTACAACACTGTATTTGATTTAGAGGTGTAGCATCGCACCCTTCAGCTGTATGTCACAGCACCACACCCACCAACGTGCCATAGACCTCCACCTGGTCCATTGTGTCCCGCCAGTCTTTACTCCCTAATCTCTCCCTCTGGCAGCCTCAACTCTACATTCGCATTTCTAGGGTCTGATACTGGTTTAGTTTTTTCTGATTCTCTGTTTTGTTTCTCTGTGTTCCACATGTAAGTGCCACCACCTGTATTTGTCTTTGTCCTTCTGACTTAAAATTCCCCTTAACATAATACCTTCTAGTTCCACCTATATTGTTGCAAATGGCAAGAGTTTAATTTTCTTTTATAGCTGAGTAGTATTCTATTGTGTATATACACCACATCTTAGAACGATTTTCAAACTTCACAAATTTTCTGAGTGTTCCCAAGGATGATATGATTCCTAAAATAAGGGACTTCCTAAGATTATACCTGATCACAAGAATCTGCTTTTTGTTTTTTCCTAAAAAAATAAAGTTTCAGTAGAACCAGTGTTCCCGAGAACTTACTTTGGAGGAAATGCTGCATGAGATAAATGTAGAATAACAGAGAATACAATTCAAATTCACTGCGCAAAAAGGTCTTGTGTTTGCTAGGAAAACTGCTATATAAAACAGAGCAAAAATTGCTTAAAAAGGAACTTATAGTCATTGTTCTAAATCTTAATTTGCTTGAGATGGGGAAGCTGAGTGAGAACAACTTTGCAAAAATATATCATCAATAAAGTAGGAAGTGGGTATTCTTGCAGCTTCTAACAGCTTCAACATTTTGTTATTCAGAGCCAGCGCTGCAAGACACCTGATCTCAGAAGGCACACGCACGCACATACAACCTCAAGGATGTGAGAGAGACAAGGAAGGGTGTTGGGAATTTGCTGGTGTCCTTTTATGTATTAAAAGTTGAGGCTCAAAATTTTCACCTCAAGCAATCGCAAATATTGAAAAACTTACTAGAATAAAATAGTTTTGCATTCTTAACCATGCCCTAATTTTATGGCAACTAGCAGTTTGAGCATTTTAAGTCCCAATGAATCCATCTGCAGTTATTATCAATGTAGTTTTTTTTTAATGTCAAGTAGACTCCAACTCTAGCCTTATTTCTGTGAATTTTGTGTAATCTTGGGCATGAAATTTGTGGGGTTTTTTAATTGAAATAATATTGCATGATAGCATTATATAAGTTTCAGGTGTGCATCATGATAAATCAACCTCTGGAAATACTTCTTTGAGTTCACCACTACCATCAAATCATTGTATGGACCACCTTCTCAGCTGCAAAATGAAGGGGTGGATTTAGATCACCTCCAAGATGCCTTCCAGTCCTAGAGATATGTGAAAATTAAAGGAATAAATAGGTTACAGATCTCTCTGTTTATTAATTCCCCAAAGAAATGGAGGCCTCTCTGGATAGCAGGGCTTTGGAGTGAGAAGGCAGCAACAAACAGAATAAAGAGTGGAGGTTAGCCACAGCCCCAGGAAACCAGATAGATGTCTAGTCTTAGCCTGCAGGGCTGCTGTGTAATGTTACTAAATTCAGGAAGGTACTGAAATAGTAAGTATGGACCCAAATGGCTAAAAAACATGACAGCTGTCAAGAAGTTATCGTCCAGCATTGCTGGGAGGTAGTTCCTGACATGGAGTCCACATTTTTCAAAGTGAGAAATACAATCTACATGAGAATGTAGAGCAGGTGGGTGCATAATGTCAAACTGAAATTATAGCAACCCAGTCTTGGGAAATTAGACTAGTTTTGAACTTTCTGATTTATTCCTGCCTCTCAAGGTGAAACTTTATGGTGGTTTTGCCAGGGTGATTTTCACTGCCTACACTATCTCAATTAAAATGGGCTTTGGAAGCCAAACAAAAGACTAGTGCCTGAAATGACTTGAGTCTGAAAACCAGGAAGTTGTGTGTTGCTATTTTTATTTAACTTTAACAAAAAGCCTCACTTCTAAAAAAATGCAGTATTTCCATCATTGATTCTCTCCCCACATTTCTGTCTTGAGAGATGAGCACTTTTACAGTAAAGCTACTCATGATAATTTATTAATGATTGATTAATCCATGACAATCCAAAGTTGTGCGGTGTCGTGTGTTTACTTGTTTGAAAGTTTAGAATTTCTTTTGCTCATGATGCTGAGTAGAATAGCAGTGACATGACTTTCCAATCAAGCTCTACTTAGGTAGCTATGAAAGTGGCCCAGATTCTCTGAATACGAGACAGCAACTGTGAGGAGGCCCCTGTGGGGCTGCAGAATGGATTCAGGGAAGATGCTATGTTGCTGTATTCAGTGGGGAATTGATCTGGGCCCTGCACCTGCTTCTGGAACATTTATCACTCTGACGCTCATCTATAAAATGAACTATTCAGTTTTCTGGAATGCCACCAACATTCCAGGATACACTATTCGTTGTCAAGCAAAAGTGTCCTGCCTAGTGCAGGAATTTTAGCGTCCTTGACCTCCAACCATTGAAAGCCTTTATGACAACCAAAACCAACGCCTCCTTTTCTGGCCCCACTCCCTAGTCCAAATGCTTCCTTGGAAGTAGATACTGCCTACCTCATTTGGAACAATTAGCAGATGTGCCCTGAGATTCCTTTGTGCCCAGCATTCCACAAAGGGAGGTCAAGAAGGCCACCAGGAAGAGCAGTCATCAGCCTGCAGTTTAAAAAAAATTTTTTTAAATTTATTTATTTATACAAGAGCAGGGGTACAGGCCAGAGGTGCAGGGGGTAAGAGCATTCACCAGAGATGAGCAGGGAGCAGAACAGAAAGACCGAGATACACTGCTAAGGGGAGCAGGGGGCGAGACAGGAGAAGTCTGCCACGCCATGTGGGTACTCCCGGGCCAGCCAGGAATTGAGGCTGCGGACAGCCTCACAGCACTGCACTCAACCCACTGCGCCACTGGGGAGGCCCAGTTTAAAATCTTTTAGAGGCATTCTATGCAACAGGAAACCTAAATCTAAAAGGCACATTCATCGTTGAATTCATTATAAAAAGATAAAGGGATGACTCCACATACTTTTGCAGCAACTTTTGTCATTCTTGTCTTTTAATCTCCAGAGGAAGGCAGAGTTTCCATCCAGGAGACTAAACAAAACCCTCAGATAGTTGCAATCCCTGAGCACCCACACATTCTAGCACGGGTGAGCCAATCTTAACTCAAAGCAGTTTCAACTCAATCCAGTCCCACTCACTTCTTATATCAGGGTGATCAGCAAATCAACTGTCTCCTCCAAACCCTGTCTAATAGATGTCTAGTCCAGTTGCTATTGACGAATATCCTACCTTTACACTTGGGGATCTTCTTTGATATTTTCTTAGATTCTCCATAAAGAAGACTAATCAACTGTCTCCTCCAAACCCTGTCTAATAGATGTCTAGTCCAGTTGCTATTGACGAATTTCCTACCTTTACACTTGGGGATCTTCTTTGATATTTTCTTAGATTCTCCATAAAGAAGACTGAATAGCCAACACCATGCCTGACTGTGTGAATCTCCACTCTGCTCTCTCCTGTTTGACCCCCTTCTCTCCCTTCCCCCATCTCAGAGATTTGACTACCAACATTTCCCCTCCCTCCCACGAGTTAATTACTAGCCTTGCTCACGCCAAGTTTATACGCATATATATGCACACACGCACATACACATGTAGGAGCAAGCATCCAGTCATGACTTTTGTGAAATATTAAGGTACTTGTTTTTCACAATAAACCCTGGGAAATCTTTTTTCTATAGGGGGGAGAGGTCTGTCTCTAATTATGTTTGCCCTTTATCTGCTAGTTATTCACTTTTTGTTTTTGTATAGTCTTCCTTTAGCTGCTTCTTGCATCTGAGAAAGTAGTGTACCTTTTCAGTTATCTCACCAGTGAGATGCTAAAAAACTTACAAAAGGAGAAGCTTAATGTAAGGTCGAGGCTGGGAAAGAGATGGGGTTCAGAGGGGGGGAACTTGAAACTGCTGCCACCTGCATCCCAGGAGCCGGCTCCGCCCGCCCCGGTTTGCATGGGCCCTGATAAGCAGCCTTAAAAGAACAACCAGTTCTGAGAGAAAAAACTTCTTTGAAAAGCAACTTCGTCTCTGCATTCTCCACCTCCCTCCAAGGCCAGCACTGCCCTATAAAATCTTGCCCTTATCCCCCAACGCGGTGCGACTGCTCCAACCCCCATTGGGGTTGGTGAACTTCGCCCAGGGTGCAATGAATTTCTTGCCTGTGAGAAACTTAGCCTGGCTCTCCTTTTCTTTTCCACACCAGTGCTTTCATTTAGTCTTTATCTTTTTAAGCTTTTTAAACAAATGAGAGAGAGGGAAGGAGGTAGAGAAAGAGCAAACTCACAAGACTGCACTATTTTGGCTTTCCTGGGATGGTAACAAGAACTTAAGACTTGAATAAGAGAAATAGAAGTCTAGTCTTGGATCTCATGACTTTAAACTCTGTGTCCTTGAGTAAATCACCAAACTTATCTGAACCCCAGTTTTCTAACCTTTGATCAGCATACAGGGCATTTATAAGAGTTATCGTATGTTCTGTCATCCCGCATTTTGTGTTTTAAAACACTGCCCAAAAGCAGGAAGATGACTTCATAAAGAATCAACAGTTTCATGTACTCCAAACTATATGAAAGGCACTGTAACAGAAAATTCGCAAGAACTTTCAGTCCTAGGATTTTATGGTTTTTCTAGAAAAAGATACTAATTGTCTAGTCATTTCTTCCATAAGTGTTAGAGGGTAGGTAGTCAAAAGGGATTCTATGCTTTTGATGAGTCCACCTTGCCTTGTTCTGTTCCCTTTCTGCACCTAAAACTAGTGGTATTTTATGAATAGTAGTTAAACATTGCTTCTGATCATATTGTCATTTGCCACCTCCTATGGTCATCATCTAATTTTGCCCCTGACCCTCATCACCATCTACCTCACTTCCCTATTCACCCAATTACAAAAGGACTAATGCAATGGCATCTTAATGACTTTTCCTATTTCATAATCACTGGGTTCTCTTATTTCAATTATGTTGAAGATACAAGGTTTAGTTCTTGTAGAAAGACAAGTGATAACCAGAAGGAACTCTCAGAGAATGAAGTACTAGCTGAAATTGTCAGCTGGTAATTGCCATTGAGTGTGAAAAAAATATCATTGAGTGTGAAAAAAATAAACAAGTCATGCTTTAAAACCGAAGAGAGGAATGATATTAATACATTTCAGCCCATGAGTTGCACAGTTTAGGAGTGCAATGACTACTTAAAATTACCAGTCTCTTCACAGCTCTCTGCATTTTTATGTTGACCTTCAAATAACACAAGGTGTCTCACTTTATTCTACATCAGTGATTCTAAAAACACTAATTGCTTGGCCCTAGCCCTCAAGTTTTGAATTCAGGAGATATGGAATGAGGCCTGAAAATTTGTTTTTCTAACATGTTGTCAGGTGATGCTGTGGTAACTGGGGCTGAGTCCACATTTTTCAGAACTACTGTCCTATTTTCTAGAAAAGAAAGCCGATAAGTACTGTTTCCAGATTACTTTTTAAAATTCTTTTAAGCAATCTACTTAAAAGATCTCTTTCTACTTTAACCTAAACCTTTTACCAAATCAGTAATACCAGTATCAACTGGTTTGAGTTTCACTATTTCTTTTTTTTTTTTCTTAATGAAAATTTAATGCAACTGCACTTTTAAAATAATGCATACTGCTAACAAGATCAATGTGGAAACAGCAGTGTGCATTATTAGTATCGTGAGGTACAGCATCATACAGCACATGGAAAAACACACAACTAAAACAAAGCTCACTATTTCTTTTATTGGAGAAGAAAACTAAAATCACTGTTTCTCAAAATGTGATCCATAAGCCACAAGCACCAGAATACCCCAAGATGCAAAGCAAGAATATAGACCTTTGAGCCCCCTTCAAGAGCATTTAAATCAGTATCTCTAAGGATGGGTTTCCAGAACATGTTTAGTAATTTCAAGATGTACCCTATTATGATTCTTATGTACTATAAGACTTTGAAAATTCTCATCATAGAGCTGAGCTCAGTAATCAATTTCTGAACAGTTGAATTTGTACTATTTAATAACAGCCTATATAAAAGACTCCTTCCTGGAACTAGGATTCATATTTCAACTCAGGTATCTAAAATATTACATACATTTTAACTTTTAAAATATCTATGATTTATAATTTATTAATAGTTCATCTATTAAAAGGGTTTTCTAAAAGTTTTCCTATGAATATTGTACTAGTTGATTTTTTTCCTGATCATAGACTAAAATTTTTAATCATTGATAAATAGTGACAAATGTGCTTAATGTCATCGTTGTTAGCGTCCTCTAACTTACCAGCATTTCCTTAAATATAATTCTTTGCTCTAAAGCAACATGAGGTTACCAAGAATCTGAGTTAAATACACATCTCTGACATAATACTGTGAAAGACTTCATGGGAGATTTGGTCAAAATAAGCACCCTGGTACAATTTGTAAGTTTACAGGATAGTCTAGTTTTAATAAAGCATACCAGACTATATCAACCTAAAAGATTTTAGGTGGGCATAGCTTCTGATATCTCTCCAGTTTCTTAAAATAGCCAGTTTGGTGTTCACTGTAGGTTGCTTTAAAAAAAAAAAAAGATTTATTTATTTATACAAGAGCTGGGATACTGGGATACAGGCCAGAAGCACGGGAGGGTGAGGATCACCAGGGACATAGTGGGGAACAAAAGAGGCAGACTGATGAAATACACTGCTGAGGGAAACAGCGGGCGAGACAAGAGAGGTCTGACGTGCCATGTGGGATTCTCGCCAGCCGGCCGGGATTGAACTCACGCTGCAGAGGCTGTGGACAGCTTCACAGAGGGGCGCTCAACCATGTGTGCCACCAGGGAGGCCCTGCAGGTTGCTTATTTATGGTGAAGTCCTAGCATGTGTGGAAAGCTCAAAGTGGGGACTCACTAAGCTTCTTCTACTTCCTCCAAGTTTCTTCATGCTAAAGCTGCATCATCACTACCTTTCTTTTTTTTTTTTAAAGATTTATTTATTCATGCATACAAGAACTAGGGTACAGGCCAGAGGTGTGGAGGGTGAGAGGATTCACCAGAGGCAGAGTGGGAAGCAGAAAGACAGACTGACTGAAATACACTGCTGAGGGGAGCACCGGGAGAGACAGGAGAGGTCTGCTGCGCCATGTGGGTAGCTCCCTGGTTGCCAGGATCAGTGCTGCAGAGGCTGCAGACAGCTTCACAGTGCTATGCTTAACCCCTTGGCCACCAGGGAGGCCCGTATCACAACCTTTCATGGTGCAAAAGCTGCATTTAGAAAGTCATATTATCTGAATCTATTACCATTGTGTTAGTAGTTTGTTAGTAGGCCTCCAGCACTAACTTGCTTTACTGTGCACAAATGATATAATAATGATTAACAATTTGATATGTGCAGGCATATTGCAACCAAGTAATGATGATCTGTTGATGGACAGGGAGTAGTAGTTATCTACAAGGTCAAGGGGATTTGACTTTAAGTCTGGCTGACTTCAGAGTAGGTGGTCTTAATACTATACATTGGCTGGCTAAGTTAGACTCTCCTTCCTGGTTGACCTTTCTGGATAAACTTTGATCAGTCCAATTCTTAATCTATTCAGAATCCTAACTCCTGACTTGCCCTGTTCTATTATTGCCAAGGATTTTCTATTTCTCAGCCAAGTCTCTGATTCAAAATTTAAATTCATACTCAGTAAATTTCACAATTAGATAACTTCTTATTTGAATTCAAAGACTAATATTAAATATTATTGTTTCTGTGAATTATATGACTTCTGCTTATATTTGATTGTCATTATGTTCAGTGACCTATGACACTCATTTCCACTATGTACTAAAAATTATAAATTCTTTAGTGTATTCAATCTTTGCTTTTGTTCTAAGAGTGTTAAAATTTGAGAGGGCTTAACATTTCTTTTCCAGCAGAGGATAATTTATTTGTTGATACATCTATTCAACAAATATTTACTGAATGCCAACTGTCTGTTTTTGTCTGGTAAAACAGCAATAAGAATGATAAATATGGGTTTTGCTTTCATAAAGCTTACATCCTTTTTGCAGATGCATGTAAGACACAAGTCTCTGAATAAACAAATGCAGAGAATGCTGAGTACTGTGAATAAAATAAAAATAGAATGATGAAACAGTTACTGAGAAGGTGGGAGGCAAGCTGGAGCTATTTTAGATGAGAACATCAGTGAACACCTTTCTGAGAAAATTATATTTAAGCAGAGACATGAATGGGGAAAGATTCAACTGCACGGTGATATGAGAGAGTAATTTATGAGCTGAGAGCAGCTATGCGCATTCCTCAGGCAAAAGCCAGGTTGATGAAGATAAAGAAAGCAGACTTGGTGCCTTCTTGGTGGCACAATGGGTTAAGACACAGCACTATGAAGCTATTCGCAGCCACTGCAGCACGTGTTTGATCCCCAGCCAGGGAGCTGACCCACATGATACAGCAGACCTCTCCTGACTCACCCGCTGCTCCCCTCAGCAGTGTAGTTCAGTCTGCCTGTTCTGTTCCCCACTCTGTCTCTGATGTATCCTCTCTCCCCCCACATCTCTGGCCTCACCCTAGTTCTTGTATGCATAAATAAATAAATCTTTAAAAAAAAAAAAAAAAGGAAGCAGACCCAGAGTTGGCTAGGATATCGCGAGTAAAGGGAGAAGTGGTTCTGCGTTAAACTAGAATAGTAGGGGCTGAACAAATCCTATAGGTACTAGGTCATAGTTTGTAATTTGTAAGAGGTGGAGTTATTTGTAATAAATGAGCCATCATAAAAATTAGTATGGTCTGATTTACATTTTAGGAGTACTGTGACATTATTGACTTGTGTTTTGGAGCATATAGGTAAATGAAAATGAAGTTGAAAGACTTGTTGGAAAACTTTCAAGTGAGAAATGATGTGACTTGGACCAGGGTGATGCAGTGGAAGGAAGAGAAGTATATGAATTTGGAATATATTTCAGAAGTAGTATTGATCAAAATTGCTCATGTATTGAATAAAGGGAGTAAGAAATACAAAACAGGAATTACCACGAGTGGTTGTTAAACATTTATTATATATTAATTTTATCAATTTACTGTTACATTTAGATCTGGTACAAGATTAGGTATAGTATAAGTGTGGCTATATACTTCTTTTTTTTTTATAGAGGCATGTTTTATTTATTTGTTTGTTTGTTTGTTTGTTTTGTTTATACATGCACTGGGTACAGTCAGAAGCGCGGGAGGGTGAGAGAATTCACCAGAGCCAGAGCGGGGAGCAGAGCAGGCAGAAGGACCGAAATACACTGCTGAGGGGAGCAGCGGGCGGCAGGAGAGGTCTGCACGCCATGTGGGACCCTCCTCTGGTGGCCGGGGAGCAGCCGGGGATCGAACCGGCGCCGCAGAGGCCGCGGGCAGCTTCGCAACCCAGCGCTCAACCGCTGCGCCACCGGGGAGGCCCTGTGGCTATATACTTTTAATTTAATTTGTTTAATATAGTTGTAGAATTTATGAATTAGTCCTAGGAACTGTCAAACTTGATATCGCTTGACTGGTTAGTATCATTAACCAAGCATACAAAAAGATAAACAAAGTGGGGAAATCTTTAAGTTCCATTGGTAATCTGACTGAGTTGTGGAGCATTAAGGCTCTGTATTTCAGTCTAACATCTTTGGACAGACTCAGAGATTCTTAAATTTCCTATACAAAATTTTTAATTATGTTTTCACTTCAGTGATCTCTAAAAAACATTAATGTAAGCATACATTTACATTAACCCTCAATAAAGCACACTTTTATTTGCCTACAACTAATAAGAAAGAACAAGTAAAGGTGAAACAATATCACAATGAACTTTGAAAACAGGCTTCAGAGTAATTGAGAATGTAAATGTAGTGAGAAATTGAGTTATAGAATATAATATTATAGTAATGCTAAATACTATATATGTATTTCTAATTAGAGCATTTAAATTAATTTTAAAAATAGAATATGAAGATGCACTTAAAAATAGATTTTCTAGATGGTGAAAGGCATCCGACCAGTTACAATTACTAGCACCATGTGAAGATTAGACAGATCCACTAAACTGACCAAGTTTCTCTTCGCTAAGGAATCTGTCATAGAGGAAATAAATGAGTGTGTAGGGAGTGTCTGCTGTGAGCTAGGCACTGGTGAGAAGCACTTATGTTCACTAACCTAATTATCATGACATTGTGAATTAGGATGTTTATCATTTTGCAGATTAAGCTGAGAATCAAAAAGATTAAGTGCATTTGTTGGCAAAATTAAAGATTGTTTTTTTTTTTAATTTTTTTTTTTTTTTATAGAGGCATGCTTTATTTATTTGTTTGCTGGTTTGTTTGTTTGTTTTGTTTATACATGCACTGGGTACAGTCAGAAGCGCGGGAGGGTGAGAGAATTCACCAGAGCCAGAGCGGGGAGCAGAGCAGGCAGAAGGACCGAAGTACACTGCTGAGGGGAGCAGCGGGCGGCAGGAGAGGTCTGCGCGCCATGTGGGACCCTCCTCTGGTGGCCGGGGAGCAGCCGGGGATCGAACCGGCGCCGCAGAGGCCGTGCGCAGTTTCGCAACCCAGCGCTCAACCGCTGCGCCACCGGGGAGGCCCTAAAGATTGTTTTTTAAATGTCCAGTGGTAGAGATATGGAGAAACAGCCCTGAATGTGTCTACATGATGAAGTGGCTCTGGCAGGCACTGTGGGTACACTCTGCCTTCTCTGTTGGCATTTCCAGTCCTCTTTCCTCAACTCTTAAGCATTGTCTGCTGATCTGATGATCTAATTTACTCCTTTCAGAACATCATTGTTTTGGGTTTTTTTTTTAAGATTTATTTTACTTATTTATGCATCCAAGATCTGGGGTGTAGGCCAGAAGTACAGGGGTGAAAGGATTCACCAGAGACAGAGCTGGGAGCAGAACAGGCAGATGGACTGAAATCCACTGCTGAGGGGAGAAGCGGATGGACAGGAGAGGTCTGCCGCACCATGTGGGTAACTCTGTGGCTGGGAATCCAACTCATGCTCCAGTGGCTGCGTATATCTTCATAGTGCTGAGACTTAACCCCTTACATCATCAGGGAGGCCCAACCTCATCATTTTATCAGGGACAAAAATCTGACTTTTTAGATGAACTGATGATGAAGCAATTTCCCTTAGTAAACTTTGTCTTCATGACACTCTTTCTTAGCTGAAAAAAAAATGTTTATTGCAAACTTATAGAGCCCACAAGCCAAGAGAGCCCACAAATGTGTTCTGTTTGATGTGCAAAATGGGGGAGGGGGTGTTTGCTGGATTGATTCATTTTCTTTTTTAAGTTGCCAACATTTAAAAGTTGGAACATTTAGCAGAAAAATCTAGACTTACTCTTCAAATATTTACACTACAATGAAACAGGGCTCCTGCCTCCTGCTCAGCCACATTTCACGCCAGCCCAGCTACAACTGTGTGTTTGCCGGGTTCCCTGGCTGAGTGTGGGGGCTCTGGTTTCGTTGTGCCTCCATTTGCTGGTATTCTGAAGTCACAATATCCTCTCTGTACCATCAGTATGTAATTCATCTCTGCTTGTAGATATTGTTTCTGGATTATTTTGATTTTATTTTAGAAGTATTGATTTACCCAAAACATTCTCTCTTCACGTATATATTAGGTCACACGAAAATGTTTCTAAAATTTGGGTTCTGGTACTCCTTTGTAAGTGATTAGCACACTTTTAAAACCACTTTTAGCATTTGAAGAAAAGAAATTCATTTATTTCTTCAGCTCAACTACATTCTTATAGCAGGAAAGAGGTGCTTTGTAAGCTCTGAGCATCTGATTAAAAAAACCTTTTCTTATATACTGACTGTTTTCTTTCAAAATAATATTTAATGTTCTGAAGAAGGAAGACTCAATAGTCAGCAATCTTCTGTCAAATTATTGCCTAAATTCAATTTCATATTATTTCATGAATATAAACAGTAAAATCACTTATAAATATAATTTATATTTTATGATTACTTGTGATTATGTGAATTTTTTTTAAATATTTTTTTAAAGATTTATTTATTTCTTTATTTATTTATGCAAGCACTGGGTACAGTCAGAAGCGCGGGAGGGTGAGAGAATTCACCAGAGCCAGATCGGGGAGCAGAGCAGGCAGAAAGACCGAAACACACCGCTGAGGGGAGCAGTGGGCAGCAGGAGAGGTCTGCGCGCCATATGGGACCCTCCTCCAGTGGCCAGGGAGCAGCTGGGGATTCATCCGGCGTTGCAGAGGCTGCGGGCAGCTTCGCAACCCAGTGCTCAACCCCTGTGCCACCGGGGATCCCTGATTATGTGAATTTTTTTAAGATGTATTTTTTTATGCATGCAAGAGCTGGGGTACAGGCCAGAGATGCAGGGGGTGAAAGAATCCACCAGAGACAGAGCCGGGAACAGAACAGGCAGGCTGACTGAAATACACTGCTGAGGGGAGCAGCGGGCAAGACAGGAGAGGTCTGTTGGGCCATGTGGGTCACTGCCCTGACAAGGGATCGAACTGGTGTTGCGGAGGCTGCAGATAGCTTCACAGTGCTGTGCTTAACCCCTTGCGCCACCAGGGAGGCCCCTGATTATGTGAATAATTTTATAGATGACAGATGATTAACTATCAAAGTTATTGGGGAGTGTATTTTTAAGAATTAAAAAAATATTGAGATAGTGAATATTGAAATTAGGTCTGAAACAAAGGGGTTTAAGAGTGATCCAAGCCTTTCTTTACTTAGTTTCCTCTAATTGATCATCATATTTATTTTGGTCTCTACTTCACCCTCATTCTAATTTCTGCTTTGATTACTTATGCAAACACAAATGTTTCAATATTACTTTTCTTTCCATTTTGATGGACTATTCTAAGCTAGCCAACATACCAACCGCCTGTTTTCAAAGCAAACGCTCTCTTACTAATATAGTTACAATGCTTTGTTTTCAACTAATTTGGTTTTCAAAATTTCCCATCCAGTCCGTGTTTATAAATCCTTTGAAGGTAAGAACAGATGACTTTGAATTAGGGCAAGGAAAAATTCCGTAAAACTAGATTTTAGAAGCCTGTGACTCAGAAGTTTCAAGTCCTTACCTTTAAAGGCTGCTGAGGCTATTCTGAGAAATTTTAAGTTATTTTGACATAAAAGTTGCTATCTATCTATCTATATATATCTATAGCTATATGATATTGTATATTAGCTCATAAAAGAGAGAATTTTTTTCCAACTACTTAACTAAATAGGATGCTGTGCCTCTAACATTCTGTATAAGGGGCACACATAGACAGAGTAAGTGTCTCATAAACATATGAAAAGGCCATCAGTTTCACTTATAAACAGAGAAATACAACTTAAATATGTCTTATAATTTTTACCTACCAGAATAAAGACTCAAACAGTGTAAATTTATGACATTAGCGAGGTTATGGTAAAAGTTACTAACTTCATGTGCCAGAGTTATATAAATTGTTCAAATCTCACTAAATGGCTATATTTACAAAATGCTTTAATGTTTGGTTCTTCCAGGCTACCAATTCCACTTTCTAGGAACTGAATTTACAGATATATTTATACTTGTGGTCAAAGATATCAGTACAAGAATAATTTTATAATTGCACTATGTATTATCTATTACAATTATAATTGTAAATATATCTAATATACATAAAAAATATCAAAAAATAAGAAGCCACCTAAAGGTTAACCATGCAGTTACCTGGCACGTAAAATTAAGTTATGGGAATTTTAAGGAAAATAAAATTGTGTGAAATACCACACGTGATTGCTGATTGCACTACTGAGGGGGTGTTCTCAGCTACTTTTGGCTGCTGGGGTGTCAACACTGAGGAAGGTAGTACACCACACCCACCACACTGCAAGGGTAGGGGGCTTTCCAGAAGCTTGGTTGCTTCTGGTCAGAAGTGTGGCCACTCAATGTGGCTTCAGGTATAGTGGTAGTTTAGAAAACGTTTAAGTTTCTAGAGTGTGAGTATCCCAGTCTCTGCACAAATGGAAATACATATGCCTGTAGGAGTTTCATAAGATCCTGTCCCATAAAGAACCCAACAGGTGGTGGGATCACTGAAGAGTAGAACACCTACGTGTCCTGGGCAGGAACATGCACTGTTTCTAATTCTCATAGTCATCCTGCAATTTAGGAACCCACAATTTAGGATTACTGAATGTCATATTCACAGGAGGGAAAATTAAAACCCAGAGAAGAAAAATATGTGACCCAGTGTTCAACAATTGGTACTAGTTGGACTGTAATCCTACCCGGGTCTGAGTGACTCCAGTACAATGGCTTCCTAGAAACCACTCAGCTTCCCAGGTTGACAGATGTTTCTGTGGTATAGGAATCAGGAAAGCAATAATGATGTTTGCGTTGGTACCTAAGAGGAAGGTTTTAAGGATTTAAAGTTAAATTTCCTCATTCTTAGCCCATTCTAAGATTTCCTAACAGATCCAGAATTAGGCATACTTGATTTGGGAGAAAGATTGGGGGTTGTAGCTTATTTTTTTTTTTATTTCTGTGGAGAGGTTTGGTTGTTGTTTTCTATTTTTTTTAGTTGAGATGGGTAGACTGCAGTGTATCCACGATGCCGCCAGACCAAGTAATAGCTTAGAAGAAGAGGAATATTCATTACATACCACGATGTGTCAGGTGCTTCTGCAAGGCAGGTGTCTATGATCATCTCATGGGTGAGAGATAAGACCTGGAAAAGTCAATCAATTTACTCCAGGCTCCAAACTGAGTAACACACAACTGAAAGCTAATGTAAGAGTAGTGGAGTCTGAATTCAAACCCCAGCCTCTTTCCCAGAAGTCTTTTATTCAAGCACAATAAAGATACAGATGTGACAAATACAGACACTTGTTCCAAGAAACTGGTTGTGCAAGGAAGGTGAAACGTTAACTAATAAATGATGAAACAAGGATGAAAAAGGATTTTGTTGAGGGCCTCTCTGGTGGCACAGGCGGTTGAGTGCTGCACTGTGAAGCTGTCTGCAGCCTCTGCAGCGTGGGTTCAATCTTGGCCAGCCAGCAAGAATCCCACATGGTACATCAGAACTCTCTTGTCTCACCTGCTGCTCCCCTCAGCAGTGTGTTTCTTCAGGCTGCCTGTTCTGTTCCGAGCTCTGTCTCACCCTCTCACCCTCCCATGCATCTGGTCTGTACCCCGGTTCTTACATAAAAATAAACAAATCTTTAAAAAAAAAAGGATTTTGTTGAGATGCCTCAGAATAGAGATCAGACCACATTTCAGATAGAAAGGGCATCTTAATGGATGAAACACATAGTTGAAAGCACGTAGTAAGTGCTTAGTATTTCTTGTTTACTGCAAAGGGAAGCAGTTCAGAAAATAGTCTGGGCCTCCCCGGTGGCGCAGCGGTTGAGCGCTGGATTGTGAAGCTGCCCTCAGCCTCTGCAGCGCTGGTTCAATCCCCGGCTGCTCCCCGGCCACTGGAGAAGGGTCCCACATGGCGCGCAGACCTCTCCTGCCGCCCGCTGCTCCCCTCAGCAGTGCACTTCGGTCCTTCTGCCTGCTCTGCTCCCCGCTCTGGCTCTGGTGAATTCTCTCACCCTCCCGCGCTTCTGACTGTATCCAGTGCTTGTATAAATAAATAAATAAATAAATAAATAAATAAATAAATAAATAAATAAATCTTAAAAAAAAAAAAAGAAAAGAAAATGGTCTATAAGAAAATGGGCACTGATAAGAACCCAGAAAGCCAGTTAGTGTTGGTAAGGAAGAATGACATTTTCCCAGAAATTCAGGGGCAAAGGAAATGAGGGAGAGCAAGATAGAGGATTTTAACTTAGAATGAAGGGTAAGTGGGGATGGTCAGACGAGCGCTCTCCATGTTCTTAAAATAAAAGGTAAAGTCTAAAGTAAAATAAAAGGTAAAGTCATCAGTGGTGAATAAGGCTAGGGCCTGAAAGTCTAGGGAGATTTGAAATAACAATCAAAGTTAATGTGATAAAATATCAGTGAGACTCTGTCCTGAAAAAGCCTATGCTTTGTTGAAAGGAAATGAATGTGTGTGGGCTTGGAACTTTAAGGAATTCCATTATGTGTGCACCTTGATTATTTTACAAATTACTTGGGGCAGAGTTGACCAGACTCTGGAAATGTCATATAGTCACTAGAGTTTTTCTTCCTGCTTAGATAGACAATAACTGTGTGTCTACTCAGATCCAGAAAAAATAAGCCTACATTCCAAGCTGTCAGTTCAATGGTTAAATCCTGGGGCAGGTACTTAATAATTCCCATATAAAGATATGATGAACTTAGGTAAATGATTTGAAGTTTTTAAGTCAGGACTTAATAATGGTTTAATTTGCAGTACCCCCTATCATGTGTGGTCATATTTTACATTTATACAATGCTTTGAATTTTTCAAGATGTTTTCACACATACCAACTCATTTAATCCTTAAACCATTGGAATGGTTCTACTCCCATTTAGCAGATAGATAAGTGAAATTGTGCAGAGGTAACTAATTTGCCAAAGACAAAGAGTTTTTTGGTGATGGAAGTTGTAGTAAAGTCAGTTTTTTTTTTTTTTCAGTTTTATTTATTTATTTATTTATTTTTAAAGATTTATTTATTTATACAAGAACTGGGGTACAGGGCAGATGCATGGGAGGGTGAGAGGATTCACCAGAGACAGAGCGGGGAACAGAACAGGCACACTGCTGCGGGGAGCAGCGGGCGAGAAAGGAGAGGTCTGCTGTGCCATGTGGGATTCTTGCTGGCTGGCCGGGATCGAACAAGCGCTGCAGAGGCTGTGGACAGCTTCACAGTGCTGTGCTCAACCACCTGCGCCACCACCAGGGAGGCCCCCTGTTTTATTTTTATTTTTATCTTTTTTTATTTTATATATTTTTTACATTGTTTTTCATTTTTGCACAACGTATGCATTTTCATCTTGGTTATAGTCCCCATACAATTCCTACCCCCCTTATTTTGGCCCTAATCCCTCCTCCCCCCCCCCCACCCCGCCGCCAGTGTGTCTCTGGTTTATAGTTGCTTGTTGATTTTGATTTTTAGTAAAGTTAAAGATTTTTAATGCCTGGCCCAGTTAGAAAACATCCCAACAAAAACAGAATTTAGAAATGCCTAGTCCAGGGTCAGAGTTGGTTGCAATTGGGGGCAAGATGATATAGTCTTCGGCTTTATAAAGAGATCAGATTAAAAAGAAAATTGAGAACCATAATTTGAGATGCTCCTTAGACCTCTTGGGACATGAAGTCTATTGGTGCATTCTTAGTCAAAAGTCACAAGTGTCAGAATTTATGAGATTAGATTTCCTGAGTTTTTGTAGATTTTGTGTTACTCCAGTATTATGACGATATCTGGAACCAGTATTTTGTGAGGTGCAAAGCCATGAAATAGTACAAATTCCACTCTGTATAATTACAATGCTATCTTAATTCATTGTGTCTTCTCTAATCATCCACTTTCCTCCCCAACCCTTCTTTCCTTCCTCTCAATCCTGTTTTACTGCTTATAGAATTTTAGATCATAAAGATCTAAATCACTTGAGGTTGCCTGTGTTTGAAAACCTAGACCTACCTTCAGGGCAGGGTCAAATCACCCCAGGCAGCCTCTGACTCATAAAGGGCCCCTCCTAGTCGTTTCCTCCTGGTAAAATGGTCCCAGAGTCCCACCCATCCGGGCATGCCTGATCAGGGGCACATGACTGAAGCAAGACCTCTTCTGAACTTCCAAGATTAAAGAGGAGAAAAAGTTAGAATAGGAGGTCATTAACTTGCCAGATTCTTAAGAGCTATTCTCATGTTCCTGGATTTGTCATTTCTCTCCCCTTCACTCTTAACCCTCTCCATTTTTTTGTAACCAGTATGAATTGTTTTCTAAAACAAGTACAGTCAGTTCCCTTTAATTGTTACCATTAATCACATTTTTTTTTTATGGTGAGGAATTTTATTATCAAAACTGTTAACTTCTCTTGTGAAAGTTCAAATGTTATAGCAAAGATATGTTGACCTCCCACTTGACTTGTTAGCAAAATGTCTACTACCCGCTTCAAGAAACCTGGAGTTCCTGATAAAATACGCAGGAATTGTCCTGAATTTGACTTTGGATGAGTGTGGGCAGTAAGTTCCAAAGTCAACTGATTAGCCCGTAGCCACTGAGTCATCCTACAATGTCCAGGACACCAGCTCTGTCCATTGCTCTGGGGACCCACATCTCTGTACAAGTCGTTCATTCTTTGAGGAAATAATTCTAAGTCATCTTTTCAGTTCCAATATTTTGAAACCACAGACCATTTAGGCAATACCCTCTGAGTCTTAGGGAATAAAGGAATAAAACCCGTAGGTAGATCAGTTTGGACTGTTAGTGCTCAAATTTAACATCCCTAATTCTTGATGCCAACTGAACTCTAAACTTGTCCTTTCCCTCTAATTTAGTTCATATATTCTAAAACATTTTGTGACTTTATTTCAAATTCCTCAACACCCATTCTTGAGACTATTTTTTCCTCTCTGGGCCTCCATCTTTGGGAGCCTACTTTCCACTAATTCCTCAGGGCTTACTTTCCTGCCTGCTGACTTCCAGAATCACATTCTGAAGCACATATATGTGAATTTATTTGCAGATTACAATCTCCAGAGGCAGTTCTGCCCAGCATGAAATTAATAGCAGTTGCACAAAAGCATACTAAGAAGAAAGTTAATCAATTAAGAAGGCTGGACTTATATGCAGATCTAGGAATGTGTGTGAATGTCTATTTGAACTTACCAATATGTTCATTTCATTACCTTGAGAACAGGTAATGAAACAGAGCAGAAAGAGCATAGTCAACAGAAGCCCAGCAGGTCAAATTCTGACTGAGTTTAAACTCTACTTCTATTGTTTACAAACTCTCTGAACTTGGGAATGGGAACCAGATAATAGCATATATCCAAAAGGGTGATTCTAAACATTTAAAAAATCGGTGATTAATTTGTAAAAATTTGTGATTAATTCATGTTATCGTTAATCTCAGAAATTTCCTATAAATGTACTGTTTCTGTTTCTTCTTTACTTAATTTAATTCTATATCCACTCCCTTCTTTCCATCATCATAGATTATATGTTTGCTTTTGATAATTCCCATATTACTAATTATATTTTAGTATACTTTAGAAAGTCCAAATTAAGATTTCAGAGCCAATTATGTTGCAAGTCTATATGTTTTTATCCCTGAAAAACTAAGATGGTTTTCCTTATAATTATCTTGTGTATATATAATTATATGCCTTGTAGTATTTGAAAGTGACCATAGGTTTTACAAAACAGAATGATTCACTGCTAAATATTAATGTAATGTAGGCAGAATTTAGTGAATGCTCTCCCAAACTTGATCAGTAACATGACACATAAACAATGCACTTAATACTTCATTAAGCTTTTCACATCATCTGTGACAATTTTCCAAAAGTATTTTTTCTTTTAAATCTAAGGAGTCCCTCTGTTATCTCTCAGCCTGCTTTCCCCAGGTTAAGCTGCTCTCTGGAGCAAGCCCTTCCCTGGAGGAGGGAGGTGGCTCCCAGCAGTTCCAGAAGGACCCTCTTTGATTTCTAAGTCCTGTGGAAAAGCCAGCAGGCCTCTTTCTGGGTGGCTTTCGGTATTATGCCCAGGGAAAGGAGGTTAGATGGCAGGCAAGCAGAACAGCAAGGGTCAGCACAGATGCCACGTCAGAAAATTCCATCAAGTCTCCATGAAGATGATAAGGTAGCACATGGGTTTCAGGGAAAGTCCATTTTCAGTGTTGCCAATCAAAGGATTCTTCATTCTCCAAACCATGGCTATGATTCACCCCCAAGCCTCACAACACTCTCATATGGTATTCCTCCTGCTTGTCAAAATCCCTTCTATGAAAAGGTATCACAAATGGTTAATAAGTATTTTTCCTTCTATTTGGACAATGGTTTATTAACATCTACTTCCAGTAGCTTACCCTCTTGTGTACAGCTTTCAAATCACTTAAGTATCTATCAAACCATATTATTTATAAATTAAAATAACAAGATGTCATTTTTGTCTATCAAATTCATTAGGGTTTTAAATGTTTATTCTACTCTAAAAGAGATATAGCAAATCAGTAAATAGGTTATTAGGAAAAAAACTATAGTGGGACATTGTTAAATGATTTTTGCCATCTCACATCTAACTTCAAAATAGATGACTGAGTTTTTAACAGTTAAATGTAGAAAATGAAGCCAATGAGAAGTAGGTGAAATATTAGATAAATAATTCTATATTTCAGACTAGGGAAGGCCTTCCTAAACATAACTTTAATGATAGATATTATATGTAAAAGAAATTATTGATTGATGAACTGGACATATATTTCTACCATATATGTAATCAATTAGAAATTTCTATTTATTAAATTTATATGGAAATGAATGTTCCCTACCTCAGCCCTGAAAAAAAATAGCTACCAAAAAAGAAGACAATCTCTTCCTGTGGAAACCACACCTAGTAAGGTATGTCACAAGACAGGAGAGCAGTCTGAGCAATTTTTAAATCTCCCAGAAGACTGTGATAGTGAGGGGAATGCATGAAGAGAGAGGGTGATATTTTTAGCAATTACTGTAAGTAATGAACTTTGGAAAGAAGCAGAAATATCTACAAGAAATTAGGAAACTTCTTGTATAATATGTCATTTAAAACTCTACCATTGATCCTCTAAGGAAATTTACAGTAAAGTACTATATTTCCTTTAAAGGTTTTGAAGATTTTTAAAGGTTTTATTGGTTAATGTAATTGAGGAACTTAAGGAGCTGCTGCTGCTGATGTTGTTTGTTTGGTGTAGACAGGTAGAGGCAGGAACCAAAGAGCTCAATTATCATATTTAGTGAGAGGCAAAGAATATGATCCTTAATAAAGAGGTTTTACAAGCAAAGTTATGCTTTTGCTAAATGGAAAAATAAGGGAAAGAAAGCAAAAATCTTTATCTACCAAATAGAAAGTCAGTCTTTATAAAAATCATAGACATATATAGATAGATAAAGAGAGAGAGAGAGAGGGATGGGTGGATGGATGGATGGATGGATGGATGGATGGACAGATTTGGAAGTAAATGCAAAAGAAACATCAGAAATGTTGGAAGTGATTGCCTCCAATGGGGAGAGCAGAAGACTACTGATTTTTACTATTTTTAGATTTTTTGTCACTATCTTGCTAATTCCTGAGCTTGTATTACTTTGATAAAAATGAAACTAAGATAATAATGCAGAATTTTTCTATAATATTGTCAGAGACTCAAAACGTAATGGCAAATGTACACCTACCCACCTAAGCTCTTTATTATAGTCCACAGGGACCACCATTGAATATACAGTCTATCTTTGGCCAAAATATTATTAAACAACATATGACTACATATGCAATAGAATATTATTCATCCTTACAAAAAATGAAAATTCTGTATTTTCCAACACCACTGATAAACTGAGAGGGCATTATGTTAAGTGACATAAGCTAAACAGAAAAACAAATTCCCTTATATGTGGAATACCACTTTTTTAAAATAAACTCATAGCAACAGCATAAAAGTGGTTACTGGGGCTGTGGGTAGGGATAATAGGAAGAGGTGATAAAAAGTCACAAAGTTTGACTTATAAGGTAAATAAGGTCCAAGTTACCTAATGTAACACATAGTCAGTATAGTTGCTATCTCTGTATTATGTAATTGATATTTGTTAAGTGTAGAGAACTTAAATGTTCTCACCAAAAAAAAAAAAAAGTAAATATGTCAGTCTATGAATGTGTTGACTTGATGGGGAGTAGCCTTTCCTAATATATATTTATGTTTAATGACCATATTATATACTTTAAAATTCCTATAATTTTATTAGTCAATTTTTTCTCATTGAAGATGGAGGGGAGAAGAAATGGAGTCTGTAAAATATCACATGCCATGATACTTAGCATAAAGCACTAATTCAACTTCAGTTGCATTTATTATATTTTCATTTTTAAGATTTTCATTTCTGTACACTTGGAATAATCAATTCTTATGTTTTGAATATTTATGTTAATTCATGATATTTTTGCTTTGCTTCTTAGGTATCAGCAAAGGCCCAACATCATATGCAACATCTTCCCTACCACCACCACCACCACCCCATCCAGCCAGCCAGCCGCCATTGCCAACATCTCATCCAGCACAATCACCACAAGTCCCAAGTCTACCTCCCAGAAATATTAAGCCTCCCTTAGATCTGAAGTAAGCAAAATTTATCTTGGCATTTCTTTGTGTTCTCTGTGCTTGACTGAATGCTAAATGTTCCACTGTAAACTGCTGGGGTCACAAAGGTGGGCAATTGACAAGGGAATAGGATTGATGAGCAGATACTTTCATGCCCTATACTCCTTAAAATCTGAGCAACTTTTCTTTATTGAGTCTTAAATTGTCTTCCTTGTAAGAGATCATTTAAAGAAAGCTTTTACTGACTTTTAAAAAGTTCTGAAACATTCCTGAAGGCAGCATTACCACCATCACCATCACCACCATTATCACCAATATTATCATTGTCACCACCACCACCATCACCATTATCAACACTACCACCATATTTTATTGATTAGCTATGATGGTATTTTGTATATATAATCCCTACATTCTTTTCAAGTGAATGGTGTTATCATCATTTCACAGAGGAAGACATGGAACTTTATAGAAACTACTCCAAGATTACACAAGAATGTAGAGTAAAAATGTGAGACAATGCAGGTCTTCTGTCATCCTTTAAATTTTTGATTGTGTGTTAAAAAACCTAGGATACTTTCATGCAATTCTACTCTTTCTTACATTTTCTTCATTAGTGCTTTTTTAGAAATAACCAGACTATATAGGTTGCTATGCACGGACTCTTTATTTGTAATTTACCAGAATAGCTGATTCAGTAAAAAAAAAAAAACAAGTGGAAGAGTGAAATAGAATGAAATGTTTTACAAAGACATATTGAGATAACGGCAAGTGTGGATCCTTGTGGCAAGTCAGAGTAGATCCTCCCTTATTCTTCTAGAAAATTGTCTTACATGGTTGTCCTTTACCACAAATAATAGCTCTAAATATTTAGCTTCAGTTTGTTTTTTCTTTACTTCAGTTCCCCAAATTGATGTCCTTAACATTCCATAATCTGTGTAACAGTTTCTGTTAACAACCATTTCTGACTGAATGTTTTTTGTTAATTGGTGATGATTACAATTCTGAGCAGGGTTGTAACCATATTTGTCAATGGTAGCCAGCCCTATGTTTATTGTGTTTTCTTTCAATTATAGGCCTGAACCTATAATTTCACTTTGACATTTTAAAGGCAGTAACTGTAAGGTGCTATAGCTTAGTGGCTATTTTCATATATATGGCCTGCTTTATGCATTTATGTTAATGACACACCCTTTCACACATTTGAATTTATTAATGCTAATTCCAGTACTCTAATTAATACCTTATGATAACCAGCTACCAAGTCAGAATGTTACTAATATGTGTTCTTAAATACAATGGATTTCTGTGTAGATCTTTTGTATTCATATATATTTAATCTTGTTTTTTCCTAACATTTTTCCTCCTCTAATAAATTTAATCCACTAGATATTTTCTTTCCTTCTTTCCTTCTCTCTCTCTCTTTTCTTTTATTGTAGTAATATTGTTTTGCATCACTGCATATATTTTACAAATACAGGTTCACACCCCTTAAAATGTAAATTACCACGCTACATCCAACACCAAAGTACCAATACCCTCCTCCACAGTCTGCTTGACCCCTCCACCTTTGGCTCCTACTTTTCCCTGCTGGTAACCTCAGTTCTGCAGCCAGAATATTGTTTGGTTTTTCTGTTTCTTTGCTTTGGTTTTTTTATATTCCACGTAGGAGTGAAATCATCCAGTATTTGTCTTTCTGCTTCTGACTTGTTTTATGTGGTCACAAATGGCAGGATTTCATCTTTTTTTCTGTATAGCTGAGCAGTAACCCACTGTGTATATATATCACATCCTCTTTGTGCATCATCCATCCTTGGCATTTTATTGTTTCCATTTTATTTTCAAAAGTGAAAATGTGGGGAAAAAAAAAGTGAAAATGTGGTGTGTAGACCAAAACTTTCAAGTTCTCATTACAGACCTCAAGTAAATTCCAAAATGAAGAAATAGTTAGGTTTGAAACGTTCCTCCAAGGAGGGAAGTTAGATGACAAGAGGAAGTAAAAGCAAAATGGCTCTTGATTTTCAGGCTCAAAGTTTACATTTTATGTGAGAGGAGATCTGGGGATAATTTTGAAGTAAAATTATGAGAAATAGCTAGTTTTATGCTTTACTTTTTTCTGCTACCTTCACTCTTGAAAGCATGGGCATTGGCCTGTCCCAGGTACTCCTGCCAGCTGCACATGCTGTTTACTTCTTGGGGCAAGATCTGGTTTATATTGTTTTATATTCACTTGATAGCTATTTTTTGAAACCCTCTTTTGTGCCTTCGTAATAAGAGTTCAGGTACTGTCAGTGAATAAGACAAAGATCCTTGCCGCCATAAAACAGGGGCAAGAGACGCAAGGGAGGAAAATAATAAAAAGGTGATGGACATAGTATGTTAGGAAATATCTGGTGCTATGGGATAAAGCAGAGCAGGGTTGGGTGGTATAGAGGGAGGGTGATCTTGGAGACAGCATGTTGCAACTTTAAAGGAGAAGTGGGGATATCTCCTTTCACAGAAAGATACACTTGAGTGAAGACCATTCCAAGCAGGGAAAACAGGCAGAGCAAAGGTTTCAGGTATTCAAGGACTACAAAGACTGAGTTATGTCTGGAATCAAGTGAGCAAGGGAAGGAGACATAGAAGAGTCAGACTATGTAGGGCTCATGGGCTGTGATGGAAACTGTGGCTCTCATCCCAAGTGAAAAGGGAGTCACTGACAGAGTTTGAGCAAAATGATGATGCTTTCTGACTTACGTCATATAAATCTTGCCTTCACAGCTGTGTTGAAAAGCTATCATGAGCAAATGCTGAAGCAGTTAGGTAGATATTGCAGAATTTCAGGCAAGATTTGGAAGTGACTCTCATCCGTATGGTAGCTGGGGAGGTGGGATGAGGAGTTTTGATTCTGGATACATTTTGAAAGCAAAGACAATAGTATTTGGATTTGGGGTGTGAAAGAAAAAAAGGAAATATTTCCATCGATTGAAATGGGGAGGCTGAAAGTGAGGTTTAGGGGTGAGAAGACAGAGCTGGTAAAGCAATGTGAAGCCTGGGGTGCCTCTTAAATATCCCAGGGGAGATGTCAAGGAGGCAAGTGTGTATAAATAGTGAAGAGTTGGGGTGAGAGCTCTGGGTTAAAAATAGAAACTTGAATGTCATAGGCAAATATTCCACACTTAAAAGTCATGAGACTGGCTAGGGTCACCAGGGAAGTAAGTGTAAAGTGAAAAGAGAAAAATGGAGAACTGGAGAACTCTGACACTGCCTGATCCAGAAGAAGAAAACTCAGCAAAGGAGAATAAAAGGGAACAACCTCCTCTAGGGAGGAGCAGGGGAAAAGCAGCACAAGGGTGTCCTGGAAGCCAAGTAAAGATAGAATTCCCAAGGAGGAGGCTGTAGCAATCTATTGTCTGATGCTGCTGAAAGTGTGATAAGTAAGGATTGTAGGGATCAGAATGGGTAAAACTTTCCAGAGTGGTGGGTCTACAAGTCTGACTGAAATTGCTTTAAAAGAGCATGAAAGGTGAGGAATCAGAAAGAGCAAAAACAGATACTCTTTTTGAAAAATTTTATTGAAGTAACTTTGCAATAAAACTTTTTTTTTAAGATTTATTTATTTATTTATACAAGCACTGGGTACAGTCAGAAGCGCGGGAGGGTGAGAGAATTTACCAGAGGCAGATCGGGGAGCAGAGCAGGCAGAAGGACCAAAGTACACTGCTGAGGGGAGCAGCGGGCGGCAGGAGGGGTCTGCGTGCCATGTGGGACCCTCTCCCAGTGGCCCGGGATCGAACCGGGGCTGCAGAGGCTGAGGGCAGCTTCGCAACCCAGCACTCAACCGCTGCGCCACTTTTTATAAATTTCAAGTATGTATCATTATAGGTCAATGTCTGTATACATTACATTGAGATCATCACTAGAAGTCCAGTTCTACCTTTCACCATACAGGAGGAGGTCAATAGACAACCCTTTACTGGAGAAAAAGGAAGCAGAGATAGCACAGTGATTGGCTAGGGAAAGGGAATCAAGTTTCTTTTTGATGGAAGAAGTAACAGTATATTTGCATGCTAAGGGGGAAGAGCCAAAAAGAAGGGGAAGAATTATAATGACAGAGAAAGGGGAAAATTCTTGGAATCAAGTACTAGAATAATAGAGATCCCACGTGTAGGAGAGACTGGCTACCCAAATGAGCAAATGACTGATAAAATTTACAGTTCTCCCCACCGTATAGAGTCCCTGTATTATTTGAGGCAAGAAAACAAATCTCTAATTGGTATCAAGAAGGAATTTCAGGAGCAAAGATAGCCTTCATTACCTGCAATGCTTTTTAGAAGTCATTTGTAATTTTATCATTCAAGTCATAATGCCTTCAATGGTAAAAGATTGGAGGGAAGTGAGAATTAGAAATAATAATATTTTTTTAAATAAAGCCGTTGAGGCCAAAGTTACAATGAGTTTAAAACATAATTTATTACTGTATTGTTTCTCCACCTAGTGGTCAGAAATCAGCTTGTTACATTTTCTACTGTTTTAACTTAGACTTCTGTAGTGAAACTGAACTGAGTCAAAGAGGGTGTTTATTATTATTTGTGTTCAAATCAAAATCTTTAGTGGAACCTATTTCTTCCTAGCATTTTTCAAATTACTCATAATTTTAATGGCATAAGTAGTCTTTATATGAAAATAAAACCAAAGGTTGCGTATTTTGGTATACTAAACAAATCATATGGTTATTAATAGTAATGAGACAGGAAAAGTGAAGTAATAAGAAATAATAAATAATGGGAAGTGACTAAGGCAGGGAAAGTAAAGGTAAAACTGTTCTTACCCTGAGGTCATTTATAATCAATGTGAGACTGTTGTTGGTGCTACAAATAGAGAAGAAATATTTGTAAGTATAACCTTTTTAGCCACTAGAAATCTAGCTTAAAATTTTCTGGAGTTTAAAACTTGTCATATCACACTCTACCAGATAGTCCTACCTAACTCCATTTGGATTGCATTGGCTTAAACAATGTTTTAAAAATCCCTTGTGTGTTAAACATGGGAATACACATTGCACAGAAAAGCTTACAAGGTTTCATTCTCAGTAAGGGCAGGTATAGAACAAAATTCTGTGTCACTTAGATTTTCTCTTTCTTTAAAAAAAAACTGTAGTAATTAAAAATTAGATTCATAAATAAAAGTCATGAATAACAAATAGGTATAAAGTTCAACAAATTTACAACTTTAAAAGTCAGGAAAAAGAGCTGTAATGACTTTCTAAAAATGAAAGTCATAATATTAAAATAACTTCCCTTTGCCTATTGAATTCTGCATCGTGTAGCAAAAAACAAAGATGTTGGTACTGTAAAATACTGTAATCGCCGAGAAGGTTCCTTTTTTCCCCCCTTTACCTGCTCTCTGCTTAGCTTTCTGGAACTGGGACTAACTAATCTCATCATCTCTTTATCTCCCTATGGGGATTTTCTCAATGCCCAGAATGCAATTTTTTGAACAATTGGTGATAGTTTGACCTGAATTTATTTACAGCATTCACCTACTTCTCATCTTTTTCTTTTCTTAACAATGACTTCTATTCTTATCACTGTTTCACATTTGTTGAATATTTTATTGTGAAGCATGTTGTGAATTTAAACCTAAATAAAATAAACTAAAATTTATGTGCTGTGATGTTGGATTTGTGAATAAATGTGTGCGTGCAAACATTGGCTACAAGTAATAAGAGGTTTGCATAAACATGCTGGCACATACATCTGAGTGTGCTGTGCAGACGCCCCTCATTTTGCAAGTATTTGTTATTCATCCGAGTGTCTTAGGAAGTAAACTGCAAGTCCAGGAGTCTTTTTGATTTAACAGTCTGTTTCAAAAACCACAATAAGCAATTCACTTCAGTTACAAAAATTAATTTAATGTCTTAGTATTACTAGGGCATCATTAACTCCTCAAAAAAAAAAAAAAGTCATGTACATGGCAGGAATTATTCTAATAACTTTCTAAAATTGACAGGTATAATAATAAACTAACTAACAGTGACAATCTTCTTTCCTCAAGGGTCCTGCAGTCTCATAGTGGGAAGAGAGACCTGAGATAATTACTGTATAATTATAGCAAGTCAGAATAATTACTCTAATAGAGTGATGTATGACAAAGAAGCGGCAACCCAGTGGACTTAAGGAAGACATGGATACCTGCAGAGAGAGAGTGTGTGTTTAAGAGGCTCAACGATTAAGCAGGGAACACAAGCAGGGTATGATGAGAGGGCAGATTATTACAGAGGAGGGAAATAGCATTGCTTAGGATTGGAGGAATAAGAAACCAGTGGATGTTCAGAAAATGAGCTACTAGTATTAGTAAGTGAGAAGAGGATGTAGGAGGATGATAAGACAAAACTGTAAAAGAATAAGACTGAGCATAAGAACCTTGTCTTCTGTGAAAAGGGCTATATGAAATGTCAGAAGGAGAAAGAGAAATACTACTGATTTCACTCATGTGTGAATTATAGAGGAAAAAAATGAAAGAAGACAAAAGAAACATAAATCTGAGCATAGAATTGAGGCTACCAGATGGGAAGGGGCAAAGGGCAGGAGGTAGAATATGGAGAGGACCCAGTGGACTATAGTAAAGGACCATGGGTGCTTGGTGGTGGGAGTGGTGGGGTGACATACATGTGAAAGGTGTGAACCAATATCTGAATCATATATGGCGGCGTATACCAGTGCTACGACAATAAAAAATAATGCAGTTAGGCCCTCCCCGGTGGCACAGTGGTTGAGCGCTGGGTTGCAAAGCTGCCAGCAGCTTCTGCAGTGCTGGTTTGATGCCCTGCTGCAACCCGGCCACTGGAGGAGGGTCCCACATGGCGCGCAGACCTCTCCTGCCGCCCGCTGCTCCCCTCAACAGTGTACTTCGGTCCTTCTGCCTGCTCTGCTCCCCGCTCTCGCTCTGGTGAATTCTCTCACCCTCCCGCGCTTCTGACTGTACCCAGTGCTTGTATAAATAAATAAATAAATCTTAAAAAAATAATAATAATGCAGTTTAAAAAAAAAGAGCTATGGGACTCCCTGGTGGCACAAGTTGTTAAGACACAACCTATGAAGCTATTCACAGCCACTGCAGCACAAGTTCCATCTCTGGCCAAGGGATCAAACTACCTACATGGCACAGCAGATCTCTCCTGACTCGCTCACTGCTTCCCTCAGCAGTGTATTTTCATTCATCCTGCCTGTTCTGCTTCCCACTCTGTCTCTGATGAATCCTCTCACCCTCCACACCTCTGGCCTGTACCCCAGTTATTGTATGCATAAATAAATCATTTAAAAAAAGAGCTATATATTTTTATTCTGTAGAATGCCCATGTATTCTCATGTCTAAGGTATTTACCGCTTGTGTTTTTATTAATATTCAATTAAAATTAACAATGCAAAGGTCTAATTTAAATATTCAAATTATTACAATATAGCATGCTATGATAATTATATATTTATTAATTATTTTTAAAACTAATACTTATTTAAAAATAATTATTATTTTTCAAGGAGATCGTGGTTATATGAGGAAAAGATTATTGGATGAGGAAAGAGGTGAAGGTTTTGAATAACCATCAAGAAGAATGATACAAGAGATGATTGACTAAAAACAGTCCAATGAGATTGTGAAATAGTGTTGAGGATACAGTTGATTGAATATCAATTATGTGAGAGAGCTAGAATTAGTAAGATGAGAATTTTCCCCTCCTATGCTAATCAACCAAAGAATAGAATTTTAAAAAATGTAGATTGTTCCATTAATTTTTGTGGGAGCAAGGTATTAACAATGTTAAGAGAAGTTGGGTGAAGGGTTTGGAATGAAGCACCTAGGAATTCAAGACACAAGTGTGGAAAGTAAAGCCAGGTGGAGAACATCTGGAAAAGGTGAAGGATTTGAGGATTAGAACTAATTCCCTTTCATATATCTATGATAGAACCAATCAACTGCCTTCGGAATCCTAGAATTGAACTATTGATTTTCCGCTATTTTAAAGGGAAACATTCCTGCCCTAAAACTGGGTTAATTGCATCTGTCCACCATGAATGGACAGTACTATACTCAACCTCTCTGAATCTCTGCTTTTTTCTCCAGCATAAATATAGCATAAATATAAAATATAAATATAAATATAAAATATAAATATAATATATAATATAAATATAAAATAATATTAAATATAAATATATTATAAAATATAATAAATATAAATATAAAATATAAATATAAATATAAAATATAAATATAAAAATAGCATAAATATAAGGCTGAAGTCTATTCCAAGGACTTCTGAAAATTTAAATCAGAGCAAATATTAAAAAGAATATTTTTTAACTGTTCCCTTAATTTTTCCTTTCAAGGTGAACACCTTCTAATTCTCTTCTCAATTTTTTTTCTTTCTTATTTTTAGAATCCCTGTAAACGAAGACCATCAGGATGGTTTCATGCCCTCTGACGGTAAGAGACAGCGATGCTGCATTTATTTATTTGGTACTGCAAGTGCAGAAGATAAAGTTAGTCATTCTCAAAGGTCATTAATGGGTCATTATCATGGCCCATGCTGGAATCCCTGTTCTTGTTTTACTTACTTGTTCATTCCCTTTTAGTTCTATAACCCCTCTTTTTCTGCTCTTCTTTTTATCACAGACAAATATCCTAACATATTTAAAGTATATGTGTTTGTATACATGTTTTGCATAATGCTGTATATGTGCATGCATTTGAATTTACATAAGTTATCTCTCTCTGGTCTTTTTAAAATACTCAATGTGGTATTACTCTATATGTATTTAATTTGTTACTGTTAATTGCTACATAGTACTTCCTGTATATTCCAGACAATTGTAATCATATGTCAGATGTAGATATTGCAAATACCTTCTCTCAGTCCATTCATTTTTTATTAACTTAGCTCTTGCTGTCCTTAATGGAACATAAACGAATTTTTATATAATTCATTAATTTTAAATTTGTAGTATATGCTTTTTAAGTTTTATTTAAGAAGTTGTATCTTGAGTACTCATACTTTCTTCTATGAAATTTATTCTTTGTTTTTAGGTCTTTGATATGTAGTCTACCTTTAAAGAGTTAGTAGAATTTTTTACATCATGTATAGAATCATTTTGCCATTACTGTACTTTAAATGAAAAATCCATTCTTTCATTAATTTATAATGCCACTTTTACACTGTATCAACTGTTTATGTGTGTCTATGCATATAAATGTGTGTGTGCATATAAATTTGTCATCTGTTGCTCTGCTATTTTTTTTAAGATTTATTTATTTATGCATACAAGAACTGGGGTACAGGCCAGAGGCGTGGGGGTTGAGAGGATTTACCAGAGACAGAGTGGGGAACAGAACAGGCAGACTAACTGAAATACACTGCTGAGGAGAGCAATGGGCGAGTGAGGAGAGGTCTGCTGTGCCATGTGGGTCACCTCCCTGGCCGGGGATGGAACTTGTGCTGTGGTGGCTGTGGGTAGCTTCATAGAGCTGTGTTTAACACCTTGCATCACCATGGAGGCCCTGGCTGTCTACTTTATTCCATTGATCCATTTGTTTATATACCAACACCACTGTTTTTTTTTTTAATTATTGCTCTATGTTTTAATATCTAATCATTAATTGATATATCTAGACACTGGAGCAGTAAAATATTTTTAAAATCTAATTAACTTGACTTGCTTGATGCATGAATGCAAATCCATCTTTGTGAAAAATAAGTCAAAAAGTATGAAATTGTGATTTTCTGAAAATACTTTTACTCCACAAAAGCCATATAACCAAATATACTTGCCTTTTATAAAGTACTAAACAGTGTCCTCATTATTTTTTGACTTTTGTATTATTTTATGAAAAACAATGTAATGATTTCATAATTTGTATGATTAAGTTGTCAATATCAAAAAACCATAGTAAGGGCCCAAAGCATGTATTGTATTTGGTGCTTCTATATCTTTAATAAAGCATCATTTCTGTTAGTTTATTCTGTTTAACTATTTAGAATATTATATTACATATAACAGTCCTTTACTAAAGTGCTTCTTAATCACAGCATGTTAAATTTTAATCTCTGTTTTTAACCCTTCAGGTACTGGAAATCTAGAAGAGGTCAGATTTTTTTCTTCTCATATTATATTGCTATAGCTAAAATATTCAACAATTATTATTATTCATTTTCTATTGATATAAACCAAACAAATGTAAATTCTTATGAATAATGATACTTTTCCATTTGTAATCTTATTTCATGAAAAATATCTGAGACATTAAACACTAATCACTACAGTGATTTATAATAATTTCATAGTGCTGAATATAAACTTAAGTCTAGCTATACTTCTGAATTTTATGGTAGGCTATGAAATGAAACCTTTATATTCTTATTTTCTCAGTCTATTGCTAAAGTATTTTATTTTATTTTTTTTTTATCTTTTCATATATATATTATATATATATATATATATACACACAAATATATGTATATCCCACCTTCATTCTTTTTTTTTTTTTTTTATAAATTTTATTGTTATATTCCCCATACAATTGCAGCCCCCCATTCTGACCCCAATCCCTCCCCTCCCGCCCCCGCCCCCCTAAAAGTGTCTCTGGTTCATAGTTTTTTGTTGATTTTGATTTTCACTTTCTTATAGTTATTCATTTTCCTGGTCCCTTATTTAAGTTTTCTAGATTCCTGCTATGAGTGAGACCATCCGGTATTTTTCTTTTTCTTTTTGGCTTATTTCGCTGAGCATGATCCCTTCCAGCGCCATCCATGTTGCAGCAAATTGCATGTGTTTATCTTTTTTGAATGCTGAGTAATATTCCATGGTATATATGTACCACATCTTCTTGATCCAGTCATCTATTTTTGGGCATTTGGGTTGTTTCCAAAGCTTAGCTATTGTAAACAGTGCTGCTATAAACATAGGGGTGCAGGTGCTCTTTGGAATTGATGTTTCTGTGTCCTTTGGGTAAATACCTAGGAGTGGAATTGCTGGGTCATATGGAAGCTCTATGTTTAGTAGGTCCAGAAATCTCCACACAGCTTTCCACAGTGGTTGGACCAGTTTGCACTCCCACCAACAGTGCAGAAGAGTTCCTTTTTCTCCACACCCTCGCCAACATTTGTTGTTGCTAGTTTTTTTAATATGTGCCATTCTCACTGGTGTAAGATGGTATCTCATGGTAGTTTTGATTTGCATTTCCCTGATGACAAGTGATGTTGAACATTTTTTCATATGCCTGTTGGCCATTTGCATTTCCTCTTCAGAGAAGTTTCTTTTAAGCTCTTCTGCCCATTTTTTGACTGGATTATTTTCTTTGTTGTTGTTGAGACTCATCAGCTCTTTGCAGATTTTTGTGATCAGTCCTTTATCATTAGTGTTGGGTGCAAAAATGTTCTCCCAGTTGGTGGGGTTTCTCTTTGTTTTTGTTATTGTCTCTTTTGCTGTGCAAAAGCTCTTTAATTTGATATAGTCTATTGCTAAAGTATTTTAAACAAGCCAAGTTTACACATATTTCAGTTTGCAGTTGTCTTTCTAAGTATTTTTTGTATTAAATTTAATCATTTTTTTATTTGTATTTGTATTAAATATTTGTATTAAATTAATACAATATTTGTATTATTTTTGTATTAAATTTGTATTAAAATTATTTATTTGTATTAAATATTTGTATTAAAATATTTGTATTAAAGTTAATCATTACTGATGTTTTAAATTCAAAACTAAAATTAATCATTATTGTTTTTCGTGACAGGAACAAGATAGTGAAGGAGAAACATATGAAGACATGTATGAGTTACACTTTTTACTTTATTTCCTTTTTAAGATGATTGTAGTGTTTCATATAAAGTGGCTATATAACACTAGGGGGAAGCTTTATTGTTCTGATAATTGTATATAATAATATTTTTTTCAATGCAAAGTACAGAAGGTCCTTTATTCTCTAAAGATTTTTTTTTCCTAAAGATTTTATTTATTTTTGTGTAGAAGAACTGGGGTGTAGGCCAGAGGTGTGGTGGCGAAGGGATGAGAGGATTCACCAGAGACAGAGTGGGGATCATTACAGGCAGATGTACTGAAATACACTGCTGGGGGGAGCAGCGGGCGAGGCAGGAGAGGTCTGCTGTGCCATGTGGGTCACCTTCCTGGCAGGGAATGAACTCAGGACATTACTTCTCTAAAGATTTTACAGGAACCATTAAAAAATTTTATGTGAGAGATCAGAGACTCATCAGAAGGAATTACACAGCCAAGAAGTTGTATTTCTTGCTTTTAGTGTCCTCAGTCATTGGCACTAGTTAATGTATATCTTCCTCACCTGAGTGATGCTTTACGTCACATGGATGCCATGAAATAACTTATCATGGTGCCAGATGCCAAAGTATGGCGGAAATATGTTTAAAAATAGTTTCAAAATGAGTTTCTAGGGTGCCTGAGACTAAAAAAATTGTCTTGGAGAGTGAGTAAAAGTCATAAACATGTTTTTTTTATCTTATGTTGATTCAACTATCTTAATTTTTCTCTACCCAGTTCTTATTCATTCAATTCTGACTAACATTTTTGACAAAGTTTGCATGGATGCTCTTGTACCTGTGATTACATGTTCATGAAAGAGCATGAAAGTGTGTTGACATGAGTAAGAACAGGGCCTTTATACACAATGTGCTCTACTCGTTGGGGCAAGCTGTATGGGAAGCAGAGCTATTAGAAGGTATCCTCAGTTGTATACTTCTTATTGATTAACGACCTCAGTGACCTAAGAATTTTGACAACGCTTCACTTTTCACCACCTATACTTCAGCAACCATCTTCTGTTTGGGATGGCAAACCTTAACAAATCAGCACCTGCAGATGCTGAAACAGTCTAACAATTTTTATTCTATAGAGAAACATCCAAAGAACGAGAGAAGAAAAGGGAAAAGGAGGAAAAGAAGCGATTAGAGCAGGAGAAAAAGGAGCAAAAAGAAAGAGAAAAGAAAGAACAAGAGATAAAGAAGAAGTTTAAGGTAAGATCTTTGTGACTGAAGGGTGAAAAAGAGTTACCTCACTTTATAACTTTCACACACAAGGGACACCATTTTAAAGTGAGAGTAATACCTCTCCTGAAAGTTCACTATGGAATCAAGTAAATCAGTGTTACAAAAGGCACCATATCTATTAAAGGAGTCATTCAATTTTTGAAAAGTTTATAATATATAAGTAAAATTAATATTATACTCTGATTATTAAAACATTTAAACTTACAGAATGTACAGCTACCAATTTTTATATTTTCATGTGGAAAATGTGAAAAAATAAATGGAAAATCTTCATAGCACATTTTTATGAAGAATTGTTTAGACTATTGATGGAATTATGTGAGTTTTTGCCTGTGTTTCTTTTGTAAGAGTCAACTTTGCACACTTCACTCAAATAATTTTTTTAGTAATAAAAAATTAGGAACTGGAAATCATATCACTAAATCAGAACTCCGAAGTTTGTCAAGACTACGACTTCACTAGCTATATGCCTTCCACTGAAATGTTGATAGATATTAAGATTAAATTGACACAAGAACTATGACTTAACATCATGTTTATTTAACTATAAAAAAAATTTCACACTCAAAATTACAAAATTAGGATGTATCTCAACATCACTGTCCTATCACACTCTCTTTTCTTTCTCAGGGATACTTAATAAATGATATGTCACATGCCTCAAGTAGCATCCTGAGTTTAAAAATATAAGGCCTAGTTTCTTAATTAGGATGTATCTCAACATCACTGTCCTATCACACTCTCTTTTCTTTCTCAGGGATACTTAATAAATGATATGTCACATGCCTCAAGTAGCATCCTGAGTTTAAAAATATAAGGCCTAGTTTCTTTCAAAATTATAATGTATATTTGCATGTTAAAAGATCTACGAAGACATCAGTGTAGGGTAAAGAAATTCAGTTTCATGGTATAAACTAGATTATTCCCCTGCTGTCAGCAAATCAGCGTACTATCAGGATATTAATTTTTAAACTTCACAAACATTTGCTATCTTTTTATGTACAAAGTTATTTGAAAAATAATACCTTCTTCGTAGCTAGCCATGTATACTCCAAGTTTATAAGCATTCAACTATTGTAAAGTTAAAAGAGAAAAAGAAGGAAAAAAATTTTTCCATAAGTACCATCCACCACTACCCCTTACCTTTCTTTTTGCCATTTTAAACCTGCAGAGGACCATGTGAATTACCACACAACACAAAAAGGGAAAGGCTCCATCAAAACACAGCACCAATGTGGATTGTCACACAAAAGTGGTGTTCAGCTATTAGGGATTGTCAGCAAGTCACTCACAGAGTCAGCAGATAAATGTCACTCTCTTCTGGTGCCCAAGCACATGCTTATCTATCCTTTGCTGGTCTTCTGACCTCTGTGATTTTCCCCTAACACCTAGAACATTCCCCAGAAATGACATTCACCCTCAATTTCTAGTTCAAGCCTATAATGTTGGAAGTAGGCAGCTTGCCAAGTTGTGGACATATTGTCTTTGAAAACTGCGTTGCTTAAAGATTTTCTGAATAGTAAAGACGCCACTTGTGATTATTTCTTTCCTCTCTGCAGCTGACAGGCCCTATTCAAGTCCTCCATCAAGCAAAAGCTTGCTGTGATGTCAAAGGAGGAAAGAATGAACTGAGCGTCAAGCAAGGAGACCAAATTGAAATAATCCGCATCACAGACAACCCTGAAGGAAAATGGTTGGGCAGAACAGCGAGGGGGTCATGTGAGTTCGAATTTCCTATAACTTCAAAGTCTTCTCTTTTGGAACCTATATCAAATGTGCCAATTCTTTCAGAATGCTATAAGCATAAGTTAGGAGTATGTTGCAGGAAAAAAACAGATTTAAAATGGCAGGTCTAGCTCATCTTCACTTCATCTGTTATCCTTTTGATGGGGAACAAAGTCAATGTTTATATTGTTCCAAGGAGGGACAAAGGGCATTAGATTCATCATTGATGTTAAAAGGAAAAAATGACTCATGTGAATCACTTTGGAATCTTTAAAATAATAGGTTTACCCCAAATCACAGCAGCATAAGTCTTTGACAAAATAAAGTACAATGTATCTACATGAGAAGTACATAAATCAGACACCAAACAAAGTGATGAAAGGAAAGTTTAAAGAGCAAGTGCGCAATTGATGTTTTCTTCACAACCTTAAAATGTTTAAACTTTAGTTAACTGAACATGAATCATTCTCCTTTTGATAGATGGCTATATTAAAACAACTGCTGTAGAGATTGATTATGATTCTTTGAAAAGGAAGAAAAACTCCTTCAGTGCCTTTTCATCAAGACCTCTTCAAGATGACCAAGAAGTATATGATGATGTTGCTGAGCAGGATGTGAACAGGTATGTGCAAATGCACACTGTAAAACACACCAGACTGTCTTCTTGTCAGAGTGTATATTTTAAGAAACTAATATCTTCTATCCCTAAGCTAAATTACTATTTAAAATAACGAATATAAGGAAAGATCCTTTGAAACTCTGTTCTGTTTATTAAAGTCTTTTATTTTACTCTGGTTATAAGTATCAAATAGTATTTGAAAAAAATAACAAGCCATTTGTAATATCCTGTCAAATATGTTGTCATTCCAAAACAATGTTTCATAATATTCTTTCTGATTAGGTGTTAGGGATGTGCCTGAAGTAGATATGATTTTATAAACTACGAAGCATGTAATTTAAAATTTAACTCAGAAAAAATATGAAACATTTAGCACTGAAATTTCTGAGTCTAAATATAGTTGTTGTTCTTATTTGGAAACAGAAAACACAATTTTTTTGTACTACAACTCTACTTTTAAAGTAAAAAACTAAAAGTGTGCATGAATAAAATAAATCTTTTTAATAAAGTAAAAGTTATTCTGTGGGATATCTGGAAATCAACTAAAAGTCCACTTTGCATGAGTCACTCAGTCCATTAGAATACAGTGACTTTCTCCCAAGATTTTTGGGCACCCCTTCTGGAGCAGGGGAACAGAAAAAGACATCCTCTGGAGACGCAAAGAGAGGAGAGTAGATATATTCTCCCTGTGTTTTCCCCGCTTTACTTCCCTGCTTTCCCCTCTGAGTCTTTCACTTTCTCACTCCCTGATTCCTCATCTATCTCTTCACCCTAACTGCAATCTTCCTTTGTCCTTTAGTTTCCTTCTTGCTTTTCCGTTCTTCTTCACCTTTCATTCCCTCTTTCCTCCAATACCTGCCTTTCCTTGTAAAGCCATTATGTCAAGTTGATGGGAAAGGAGAAGGAAAATCTCCAGCCCAGTTAAGAATCCTCTTTGTGGAATTGGGAAATTTCCATTGTGGTCCACAAAAAACATAACCTGTGCTAGAAGTGCACTCAGGTAAAGTGCACCTGCATTCCCCATAACTCAGATTTAAAGGGAAAAAATGCTTCGGTTATTAACGATATACAACATGTAAAACTATCAAGTTAGTAATATACTTACAAAGCATATAAAGAATTAGGTTTCCCTTTGCTTTTGCCTCATGCCATCATTAATATTTATTATACTGTTTCCTAGCAGTTTCATCTTCTAAAATAAATTATAGCTGGAAACACATTCCTATGTTGTGAACATAAGTTATTCAGCATATATCAAAATATGCAAGATGTGCACAGGAATTTACAGATCATAAATTGACTCTAATAATAAGAAACACATTGACATTTAAGAATCAGTTAATGCCATATTGGGTGTCAATTGAAGTACCACATATAGTCTGAGATTTACAGGATTTTCTGAATATGTCAAGCCACATACAATATATTATTGATATGTATACAGTTTTCACACTTTATTTTTATTTAAAAAATCCATTTGTCTAACATAGATTAAAGAGTTCTATTATATTAACAATATTAACAAATAACATTTTTTTTTAGAGGCATGTATTTTTATTTATTTATGATTTATTTATTTGTTTTGTTTTGTTTATACATGCACTGGGTACAGTCAGAAGCGCGGGAGGGTGAGAGAATTCACCAGAGCCAGAGCGGGGAGCAGAGCAGGCAGAAGGACCGAAATACACTGCTGAGGGGAGCAGCGGGCGGCAGGAGAGGTCTGCGCGCCATGTGGGACCCTCCTCTGGTGGCCGGGGAGCAGCCGGGGATCGAACCGGCGCCGCAGAGGCCGCGGGCAGCTTCGCAACCCAGCGCTCAACCACTGCGCCACCGGGGAGGCCCTAACAAATAACATTTTTATACTGAGGTGCAAAAAAAATCATTTCTTTAAAAAGGGGTGATAGTCTTAAAAAATGAAGCACGATTTAGCCATAGTGGGTGAATGTTTCCCCAAACTAATGCTATTACTTTTTTCATTGTATTGAATCCATACCCAACTCCAAAAGACATGATCTACTTATTAAACATGTAGCAGAAAAAGAATCTTCTATTTAATAAAATGTGGTTGGAGGAGGTATGTGGTTTTAAGACTCAATATCTTAAACAAGTGTGGCACTATAATATTTACTAGTATCCATCCCCCTTATGCATATTCAATACGAAAATGAAAGAAGCGTAATTTCTACACAAGTTTTATTTTTTAAACTACAGCTGCTGGTGGTAGAAATCTCCTAACAGAACATGCTTTGTCCTTAGTGGAACACGGAAGATGCTGAGCCCAGCCGGCTGCTTGCCCTGGCAGAATGAGAGATGGCACCAAAGTCTCCTTCTCCCTCTTCCACATACCTCCTGGTTCCTTTCACTCTTTACCCGCTTTTTGCCATTCTTCCAGGGTCATAATTGCTGACTCTGCACTTCAAAGTCTTGGTAGACAAGAGGCTTAAAAGCACAGGTCCTGAGAGCTGTCCTCTCTTGCCCTCAACAAAGCAGTGTCTGTAACAAACATAAACCATGGAAGGAAAGGAAATTACAAATGCAAATATCAGACCTGCATCATGTAACAGACTTTTTTCTATGCACACCTCTCAACTTTCTCATCCCCTTTATGGTTTCCTCTTGCCTCTTCTTTTCTCATACTCTCTAGTCTTTGTTGTCTCCTTCACCTGTTAGATGTTTTGCATTCTAAATAGGCCATTTTTAGATGTATTTGTCAGTACTGACAGTCCCTAAAATTGCCTTCCTTCACATAATTCTAACTGCCTGCTTTATATTCAAAGGGCAGTGTCATAGAAAATGAGTGTGAAAATAGTTTGTAAGCAGTAGAGAATATACTTAAACATCATCAAAAATCCATTTTTTTACATATGAAAACAGCATTTTTTTTCAAAGTTTCCATTACACAGATAAGTTTTTATTTCTAAATTAATCATAGATTTGTGTTAGATCAGTTTCTTTCATTCTAAGTTAAGGTTGAGGAATTAGATATTAGTAGACACTTATGCTGTATGGTTGCAATATCAGACCATTGCTGTCAGATTATCCAAAGAGCCAAAATGGCAGTGCAGGGTCTGCAGGTCGGTGTTGGTAAAACAACTCTCGGAAGGCAAGAAGCTCATGTTGCCTCAGCAACTCAGTTAATTTAAAGTGGGCTTGGTCAAGTCAATTTCTCAGAGCTTCCATTTCTTTTCTGAAAAATGAAGGAATAAAACTCAATGACATGAAATTTTTCTACTTTTCATAGTCTATATTTCCTTGTCATTCATGGAACTCATGCTTTCATGGGAAACATGAGCAAAATAAAATCACTGAAATACAGAATGTTGTGGAAGTAATAAGAAATGCAAGCATCCTGGCTTTAGAGAATTAGGGTTCACACTGTATAAAAGCCCTGTGTGTAAGGTTTCCATATTTGGAATATTGGAATATTGCTCAGCAATCAAAAAAGACAAACTCATGCCATTTGCAACAACATGAGTGGAGCTGCAAGGGGTTATGCTAGCTGAAATTAGTCAGAAGGAAAAATATGATACTGGATGATCTCACTTATGTGGAATATAGAGAAACCAAACAAAAGGTCAAGTAAAAGTCAAAACCAGCAAGTTGACTATAGACCTGAAGCATACTGCAAAGGAGGGGGTGTAAGGTGCAAAACAGCAGAGGGAAGAATATAAGAGAATATGGTGATGGCTCATGGGTTATATGGTGGCAGGGAAACTATGGGGACTACAACAATGTAAGAAAAAATTTACTTAATAAAAAATAAGTATATAAAAAATAAAAATGTTTAATACCACTAGACCAAGAATAAAATATGATGGCTTTAAGACATTGAAAGAGAATTGAATTTAATACAATAATGGCCTTATTTGACTCCTGAAATAGTATTATTATTTAATAAGTCCTGTGGAATCATCTAACTATGTATAATATGAAAACTGCTTAATGGGGAAATGTTAAAGGCAAACAGTATCCTTGCTTTGAACATTTTTTTGCTGAGTCTCACTTGATTCTTACTGGTTGTTTTGTTTTGTCATTTGCTTTGCTATTATTCATCTGTTGTAATAAGGACAAATTTTTCTTCCTATTCACATATAACATGCTGATAAATTTTAATTGGAATGTTATTTCCCTTTTGTAGAACTGCTAATATACATACATCTCTCCCTGAGAACTAGATCCTTCATAGATTAATTTAATTTGTTTATGCTTGTTTTTCTAGCCACAGTGGAAGTGGAGGTAAGCCAAACACTTTTACTGCAGTTTCTCCAAGTTTTCAACATTTTTGATAAAATGCTTCCATCTGCAAATACTAAAGAGGATCTTAATGTCATGGAAAGAATAGTAGGCTAGGAAATTATGGTCTGGATTTGGATTCTGTCATCCCATCCCCATCACTTCTTTCTTTCAAGTTATTACAGGGTGACTAAACTTCCAGTGTACCCATGGCAGTCTCAATTTATGCCAATTGAGCACAATTAGTAACAGCATCTGCCTCCTATTTCAGAAGTATTATTGTTCGGATGATACCATATAATCACCTTGGCTATGACTTCTAAAAACCTCTAGCTTAGCTTTCTCATCAACAAAATAAAGGAATTTTATTAATCCCTTGCAATGCTGAAATTCTCATACTAAAACTCATATTTCAATTTCATTGTGCATATTTCTGCATGGAGAAGATACTCAGTAAGCATTTGTAAAATAATTGCTTGTCAAAAAACAATGTTATTGAGGTATATAGAATAACAAATCAAAAAAAGAAAGGGTCTTACTTTGAAAAAATCAATTGGATGAAATGAAATAATAGAAATGAACAGTAACTTTTCATTTCTTTCTTTCAACTATCTTCATACAAACAAATTTACCTTTCATTTCAATGTCTTCACTTATAGCTTGATAAGTACCTTTTCTGAATGCCTCCTCACTGTTAGTTTTCATTTATCATTTACTCCCTTCTCCACAATAAATATGTAATTGTATCTTTGATTCAATTTTAGTTTTTCTTATATTTATATTCTCCCCCTTCCGCTCTTCTCCAGTGCACAGTAATCATTCATCACTCTCATACAGTTATTATACTTAATCTCTAGTAATTCCTTATAAAATAATCAGCAGGGCAATTAAATTGCCTATCTATGTGAGAGTTGAAAATATTATTTTTCTTTAAATGGTTAACAATTTATTTTTTTTTAAGATTTATTTATTTATTTACACAAGCACTGGGTACAGTCAGAAACACGGGAGGGTGAGAGAATTCACCAGAGCCAGAGCGGGGAACACAACAGGCAGACTGACAAAATATATAGCTGAGGGGAGCAGTGGGCGCGGCAGGAGAGGTCTGTCATGCCATGTGGGACCCTCGCCCAGGGGCCGGGAATCGAACCGGCACTACAGAGGCTGCAGGCAACTTTGCAACCCAGCGCTCAACCACTGCGCCACCAGGGGAGGCCCTAAATGGTTAATATTTTAAAGAGGCTTTCTGAAGTTTAAGAAAGCAGCTAGATTATCAAATTTTGAATGACTATTACATTATCAAATCATAAAATTAACAGAAGATTTTCTCTCCCTACTCCAAATGAAGGAATCTTCCCACCTCCCCCAGAAGATGATATTTATGATGGGATTGAAGAGGGAGAAGATGATGATGGGTAAGAATGATCAGTGAATTGCCTTCTTGAAAATTATTGTATTTACTGAAATGTAACTTTGATTTCTAGTTAGAAAAAGAAGCAGAAAATAGTGTTCTATATTGCATTACTAACAAGGATTTGATTGCTTAATTGAAAGCAGTAGTAAATTAAAAGTGTAATTGTACCACACTTCAAATATAGTGGTGTACTGTTTAGAAGGACCTCAACAAATATGCCAAGTAGTTAAATGAAAAAGGAGTGAATTACAGGTGATATAGATATGTTTTCTAATTATTATTTTGTAAACCAATGTTTTACAACAATCTCTAGAATTTAGAGTTACATAGTTAATCCTTTATATAATAATCATAATTATAAGCAACTCAAATAAATTGATGTCATATGCTATCTATAGCAGAACCAATATGAATACTTAAACTTTTAAGTGTTAAAACCTTTGAAATGGCATAATTTAAAATTTAAGATGTATTAATTACTCAATTTAATCATAAAACTAAATGGATATTTAAAGCTTAATCTGACTTAGCTTGTTAGTTGAAGAAGCAAGAGAAATCTCAATAAATAGAAAAAAATAGTAACTACTACTTACCTAGTAGCAACAGTATTCAAACAATATTCAAAGACCATGGCTTATAATCTTACTAGCATCATCTTGTTGAATATGATGAGTAGCTACTGCCTGAATGATCTATGAAGCATAATTACTAAGAAAAAACTGAATGTCCACCCAATGTTTTTACATTGAATCCATTGTTACATTTTAATTAATGCCTGTATGCTCCAAAGCTCCATGCTACCGGTTGAAGAGAGAAGTAACTCCTGGTCCTGGGGGATTTTGAAGAAGTTAAAGGGAAAAGATGACAAAAAGAAAAGTATACGAGTGAAAACTAAAGACTCTGAGTCTGACAATAATGAAGGTCCATCGTAAGAGTCGACCACCAAATCCAGTGCATGATAACTACACTAATATTAATTTAATCAAATGCTACTAATATTTTATAACCAATAACCAAATTCTGACAGGCTTAAACTACTTTTTGTTATATTCATTAGTCATCAGGCTCATTGACTGTGACCGTGTCACTCTTAAACTTATGCGTTTGCCAATATATAAGAAGAACAAAAGTAATCAAAAATTGTCATGGTTCAAAGATCTATTTTGATTTCCTTATGTTCATATGTAAACACACATACATACATACACATACCCTCACACATTCATACATAGTCACATACTTTACTTAGGAATTTTTTTTTAACTGCAGCATCATATCCAAAAACTCGCAATTCCAGTAGTACATTTTATTATATAATATTTTATACTGACTACTCTTAAAATATATAACTTTCAAAAATTAATTTGCTAGACACGAATTGGAATTCTGTAAGTTATTTAAAATCTTTGTAACTCTCTGCACAATATGATATATTCATTCTATTTGAATTATATATGTATCCATAGTAAATTTTTTAAGTACCTTAAGTTTATCTAAACAAATCCTAGGATGTAAGTTTTTTCTTTCAATCCCCAAAATACACTTCAGCATAAATTCCACATATATGAATTTGAAGACTCTTAATGTTTGTCGGTATAAGAATATTCTTGTTTACAATAGAACCACCCTACTTAACAACTGAAATCTGTACAAAATATTTATTCCACATAGACTTCCTAAGTTTAAGCCTATACGTGAAGCACTAAAGCAACACTCAATAAACAGGACACTTAAAAATTTAAGTGAACATAAGAAATCAGCCTCTTGATGCAGCGTTACTCAGATAAGATCTTTACCTGGAAATGAAAGCGGAGATTATTTTTTCTGCTTCAATTACACATCGCCTAATTTTGATCGAGATTGTTTGAACTAATGTCTCCCACGTTAGTGTAACTGTGCACCATTTTTCCAGTGATGTATGTGTGTACATGTGTATGTGTGTGTGTTTAAAGTTTAGAAATAATAGAAACAAGGGGCTTTTTTGTTGCAACTAAATGCCACCCAGTTCTGATTCCAGAACACTCCTATTAATAAGCTCTTGCTTTCTAGTTTGAATGGATATTCCTGTCTTATTCACCATTCTCCTGTTTTGGGGTACAGATTGGAATCATTAAAATTCCTATGACCTTTGTTGACTTTGCTCTGCATTTCTACACTTTGAGTCAAATAAATCGTTTTGAAGCAGAGCTTTGCCACAATAACTCCAAGTGACTGAGTCATTTTTATTTCCTCTGGTGTGATTTTATGATATGCCCAAACTCATAAAACAGATGTGAAAACAATGGTCCAATGATTGTAGATGAAATAAACCACCAAATATCTTCATTCTAATTTCTTGGCCAACATTGGAATTAAATATAATTTATAGCTAAATTCCAAATTGCTGCACAGAAACTGGAACTTTTTGGGGAAATGGAGACTGGAGAATGAGAGAGGAATGATGGTCAACAGATTTATGAGCTTATGAAGCCTCCAGGTTGTTAGGTATTCCTGCCTTTCCTAAATACTCAGTTTCCATTTTATATTAGGCTGATTATAATTGTGTTCTCATTTTCTTTTCAGTTTCCCTTCTCCTCCTAAACAATTGGGTAAGTAATGCAATCTAATTGTATCTTTTATATCTTCCTTCTTACAGTTGGAATAGTGGGAAATCATTACACATACCCACAATATCTGAATGGAAGTCCTGACCCTGAAAATTATGTAACTTTGGGCAAGTTTCTACACTGTGCATAGCCATGGTTTCTCAACTGTTAAATAGCAAGAAGAAGAAAATTAAAAAGATCGATGGTTTTTAAACAGCTCTTCCAGGTGGCGCAGGCAGATGAGCGCTGCACTATGAAGCTGTCCTCAGCCTCTGCAGCATGGATACCATCCCGGCCAGCCAGAGAAAATCCTACATGGCAAGGCAGACCTCTCCTGTCTCCCCTCAGCAGTGTATTTCTTCAGTCTGCCTGTTCTGCTCCCCACCCTGTCTCTGGTGAATCCTCTCACCCTCCCGCACCTGGCCTGTACCCCAGTTCTTATATAAAAAACAAACAAACAAATAAACAAACAGCTCTTCCAGGAGTCTTTGGGGTCACTTTGGAGAAAGGGTGAACTTGGCAGAAATGGACACCTTTGGTTCCATGCCCCACCCCCCAATTCTTTCAGAGCTTGATGTATTGTCCCTCTGAATTAAGATTTCTAAAAACAGACCAGATTATATGTCACTGAGGACCTTACACATCTAAATTTCTTTGACTTTTTTTAAAATTACAATTTATATTGTATCTAGAAAAATATCCACTAAATGGAAAACTTTTGAGAACCCGATCACCACTTCTTTGTGCAATTTTAATGAGCTTATTTTTTTTATGCTTGCTGAGACAGCGCTTTAAAAGGCTTCTCAGCTTTACTTTGAACAAAAGAAAATTTTGCCTCACAAGAATTTTGGGGAAATTTAAAAAAGTTTATCTTATAAATACATCAAAAGCAAATCAAATACAAAGTTAATCTTTATTTCCAGACTGACTTTGTTTTCAGTTATCACCTTGAAAATAGGTAAGACAATAACTGAGATTTATCAATAACTTATGCTATACATATCTTTATCTATAATTTTCAAGAAATATAGCTCCACAGAGTAAGGATAAATTGAAACAAATGTGATCAATTCAGTAAAAAAATGTCATTTTGTTTCAATTCTCTTTTGTTCTCAATTGTGTTTTAAATGAATCTGAATAGAATAGTCATTTTTTCCTCTTCTGGAAATCAATGATAATCATATTTTTACATATATATTATGGATTCTTTATACACATGAGCAAGTTTTATCCTATGAAAAGAACCTGAATGAGGAAATAATACAAATGCATGCGTACACATATAAGTATTTGTGTATGTGTTAAATATTTACATATATGTATATATTATATATATTTATGTGTATTATATATATTTACATATATAGATGGAAAGAGAGGAAAGAGAAAGAGAGAGGGGAATTTTTAAAGGAAATCAAAATTCTAGCCACTATCAAAGTGCATTTAAACTTTTTATGATAATCATCCCTTAAATTGTTTGCACACTTTTCAACTAATATCTACAGCTGAAATTGCTGTAAAACAATTTAATAGGTACAGAGGGGAAGCATCCCTCTAGACAAGGACTCTAGAAGAAAGATAACAGGGAACTACAGATTGAAAAATCCACTGACCCAAATAAGGTCATAGCAATTTCCACCAGTACTGATTCTAAACAACTGCAGTGTCAGAAATGTTTTTGAAAAAAAATATTCTTTCCATTTCAAGGTGGTGCCACTCCTAAATTACTGTAAGTTAAAAGTTACAGCAGAACACATCAGTGAGTAAAAGAGGAAGAAGATCGGTAGGTAGGTAGGTAGATAAAGACATAGACGTAGACATAAAAGGATATATTTTATCATCTTTCCAAATCCAAAAAGAATGATGTGTTCAGTCTCCACTGTCTGCTGTCCCAAAACCAGGAATGTTAATTTGTTTGTCAGCAGTCTACTAGTCTTGCCATTCATCAATCTGTAGATCTTTAAATGATCTAGGTTACTATTTTTTCCCCCCAGAAAGTGATAATGACAATCCTGGTCATTGGTTTTTTGAAGCAATTTTAACACACATGCCCAAAACCGTTCCCCTTCCAGGAAATGTATCTAGGCACTAGGAGAACTTTTCATGTACTACAAGCACTTTTTTATGTAAAAATCATTTTTTATTGCTCCTACTAAAACTTAAACTAACAGTATTTCAAAATTTTGCCTTTTGTTAGAAGAGGGAGAAGAAGTTTATGATGATGTGGATGCCTCTGATTTCCCTCCTCCACCCTTCGAGATGAGGTAATTAAATTGTTTCATTATAATTAAGTAATGAAAGTGATATTGCATAAGCAAATTCAACTGGAATAAAACCCAATGGGCTGTTTGTCTACGGTTACACTGTTTGCTCTGTCCTCTCTGCCTGATCTTTGCCAGGTTTGTAAGTAGATAGCCTTGGTCTGCCTCCTTCTCTCTCCTCTCCCCCAGCTTCGTCTTTTCCCTCCTGCTCTCCCTATAGTTTTGCTCCTCTTCCCCTGATTATCCACTGCCCTGTGACTCACAGTGGTCTGCATTCACTTATTTATTCATTCATGGGGAAAGTATTTGAGTGCTTGATCACACACAACCAATCTCACTGAATCATCTCCCCTTATGTTGACTTTTTTTCCCAAAACCCTTTTGTCTCAAATTCACTTCTTAATTTATATCTCCCCTCTTCCACCTGGTTCAAATTTTCTCTGAGTTCCACAGGAGATATTTTTTTTTTATTTTATGGAAAATAAAATTTGCTTTATAAAAGAACTTTTGGTTATGTCTCTTTCACAGGCGCATCTGATTCTCAAAGGTTCAATATCATTTTTTTAAAAAAGCATTCCATAGCGAATAGTGACATTCTCAACTCACCTAATTTTGATTTAATTTTAGACAAAAATTGTTCAAAAAATATAAGATCAGTTATACAAAAAGGAATGCCTTTTGAAAATTCTTTTGAAGTAGAAAAAGTAGGAGTTTTTTATGCTCCAATAAATAATTGAGGAGATCTGTGTATAAAAGCAAGAGCATTTCTCTAGCTTTTTCAAGAGAAAAGATGGTAAAGAGTTCTTAGATTTGATTAGTTGAGAGTAACAAAATATGATACAATAAATGGTGACTTCTGAACTATACTGGTAAAAACACATGAGGGAACACTACTTTTTACTAACATTGTTAAATTACTGACAGAGAGTCAATCTCAAGATCAAAGAAACTGAAGGGAAAATATTCTTTTACTTATATACAAAGATCAATTTCTGTAGGAAAAACAAACAAGAAAGATGAAAGGAGAATTATTCTCAATTTTCAGTTCTCCTTCAAAAGGAAATCTAATCTTCTTTAGTAATATATATTTTTATATTCCTCACCATCTCACTTCACTTCAGCAACTCATCAGGAAGTTGTTTTATCCCAGACAGTTGATAATTTATTTTCTGTTTTATTATTTATTAATGCACAGATGCAACTATATTCCATAAAACAGCTCCTCCAGAATCCAGTCACATATTGGTTCTTTTTTTTCCAAGCAAAATAAAACCCAACTGAGTGAACTTTATATGATATATACTGTATTCTTCTCCATTCTTATTTTCAATTTAAAACAATTTCATGATCTCCAGCATCTTATTCTGTTTTTAAATAAAATTCAATAAATTATTCTCTAAGAGAGCTTGTGGGACTTTTTAGCTCCACAGTGCTAATCTGGGACAGCAATTCCAATAATGTCTAGAGTCCCATAAAATAAGAGATGAGGTGATGATGCAGAACCGGTATGGAATATTGTGATAAGTCATTAAATTCTAAGTGAATAAATTAAAATCTAAGATTCAAAAATTATCAAACATTTTAAATAAATCTGTTATACACGAAACTTAATCTTAGGCAATCAAGTAAAAATCAATGTTAATGTTCAGAGTATTTCATTATTCTCAAATATTCTGATTTTTAAATTTCTTTATGCAGAGATTCACAGCCTTTCCCTGACATTCATATTTAACCCTAGTACATGGTTCTCTACCTCAGTTGCAAGTTAGTATCACCAAAGAAGTTTTGAAAATATATGTGTTAGTACCTAAACACCATTCAGTATAACTAGAAATTTTAAATCAATTTATATTAATTAAAATTTTTAGGAAATGGTTAAGAACAGTGATAGTGTTTAAAAGCTTTCCAGGTAATACTGTAAGTGGACAGACTGGAAAATCACTATCTTTTAGTAATTAATTTCACATATAATCATTGGTTTTAGTTCAATTGGTATCTATGAACTACATATAATAATAATATACAGTACATAGTCTTGTAAGCTAATGTTACCTTAATAAAAAATAATACAATTTTTTAAAAAGAAACTATAGTATCTAAAATTTTAACTTACAAGGTTTCTTGCCTGCCATCCTGGTTCCATTTCATATAGATATGATAAATCATATAGATAATATTTTTAAGCCATTTTTTATGATGTGCTGATTTTTAAAAAGTTTTTTCTGTGATATTGGCCAAGCCTCATAATTATCTAGAAAGGACTGAAAATTATAGCTCAAGAATAGTTTGAGTCATGTGAAACTGCTGATATATAGCCATGTTTAAACTACACCTCAGTGTTTGTGCAGCTCAACATAACAGATAATGCATTTTCATTTAATCTATATCCTCTTGAAGAATCCCTTCTGTGTTAGAAAATGATGTCATTTATTACAATAAATGTACTGGATTTGTCAGAAAAGGAATTAATTAAAAATAAAATTTAGCAAAAATTTAATGTATGAATGCTTTATTATATACTGTTCTTTTGATATTTTCAAAATAAGTGTTATATGATATGTGTTCCTCTATCCTAGTCAAGGAATGAAGGTCAAGACAGAAGAAAAAGACCCTAAGAAACTAAAAAAGCAGGAAAAAGAAGAAAAAGACTTCAGGAAAAAATTTAAAGTATGTCATAGTTAAATATTATATAAAGTTCGTAGAAATGATTTCTTCTAGATTTAAACTTATTTCTATAATAAATTAAACTCTCATATATGCGCAATATGCATACTGTGATAATCATCTAAATGTAACCATCCTTTCATGCTTAGTAAGTAGATAATAAAAAATAGAATGAATAATAATCAGTATATATTGTTTATGCAATGAGATATTATTTATCTATGAGAAGAAGGAAGTCCTGACTTTTATGTCAATGTAGATAGACCTTGAGATCATTATAATTCGGCAAGAAATTAGACATAGAAAAATAAATACTGTGTCACTTACATGTGGGATCTAAAAACTTCACCCTCTTGGAATAAAAATGTGGTTGCCAGGGCAAGTGGCAGGATGGGGGAAATGGAGAGAAACTTTCATTTTTAAAATGAATAAATTGTGGGGATCTAATGTATGGCATGGTGGTTATAAGTAGACACGCCGTATATTTTATGCTTGATAGTTGCTAAGAGAGTGAATCTTAAGTATTCTCCCCACAAAAAATAAATGGTGTGAAGTGATAGGTTTGTTAGCTAGCCCTGTTATGGTCATCATTTTGTAGTACACATCAAATGAACACACACTAAACTTAAAAAAAAAAATGCAAATTTCAAAATTATATTAGGGTGGTGAGGTTATGAGTGACTTTTTCTAAAGGCAGTTTTCATTGATGCTCTTATGCTAGCTTTTATAAACAAGTAACTGTTTATTTAGCAAAGACTTTCTTAATAAATCTGCTAACAGATAAATTATTACTGTACTGGTACATATCAATAATGTAAAATGTTTTTCTTTATTTTTTTCAGTATGATGGTGAAATTAGAGTCCTCTATTCAACCAGAGTTGCACCCTCCTTAGCTTCTAAAAAGTGTGGAACCAGAGATCTCCAGATAAAACCTGGTGAATCTCTTCAAGTTATACAAAACACAGATGACACAAAAGTCCTCTGCAGAAACGAAGAAGGAAAATGTAAGTCACTGTTTAGGCTACATGGAAATGACATTCCAGAATTTACCAAACAAATTTTAGTTATTGCCCCTGTTTTTATTAATTTTTCTTATTCTTATTCTACATATTATAAATCATGGAAAACTTTTAAGAAATTAGACATCTTGCTATGCTGAAACTAATGTATTTTCTTTTCATCTCTTTTCATTTCTCACTTGCTATATTTGCCACTGTGGTACACGGTTGTGCCAAATCAGTGCTTCTCGAAATTCAATGCCCCATGTCAAAAATCCTTGTGTGGGCTTTAAATGTGCAGTTGCCTGACCCATCCTTCATTTGCTAAGTTGCAAGCTCTGCTGGTCAGATGGAGTCTGTGACCATAATGTCCTCCCAGCTTGTTCTTCTGGCCACTAAAGTGAGAATCACTGTGCCAAAGCCATGAGTAGCTTTTGTTCTGACCTAGTTTTGAAATTCGTGTATGTCACAGGTAGAATTTCCATTTTTTCTATCTTGCAAATTCACTTGTGTTCACATCCTATAAGACCTACTACTCCAAAGGAATTTGAGAGATTTCCTGTCTTCTTTGACTATATCAGTAATTAAAGCTGACAGATGAAAATGTTTTTGTCTAATTTGGAAAGGAAATTTGTCTCATGTAAAGTCCAGGGAGAATAATTAAAGGTTGTGCTGTCCTTTATTTAAAACTGGATACCAGCCTAGAGGTCTTGTATCAGTTTGGTTAGATTGCACGAAAAACATAAACTCTGAGTCGACTCTCAATGACATGAAGGTGACTCAGGGATAGGAACTGAAATGGAATTGTAAGAAGAAAGCACAGTGATTCAAGAGTGGGGGAAATGGACCCACAGTTGTCATGGAGGAGGTACTGTTGACTTTTTTTTTTTTTAATTTATTTATACAAGCACTGGGTATAGTCAGAAGCGCGGGAGGGTGAGAGAATTCACCAGAGCCAGAGCAGGGAGCAGATCAGGCAGAAAGACCGAGGTACACTGCTGAGGGGAGCAGCGGGCGGCAGGAGAGGTCTGCGCGCCATGTGGGACCCTCCTCCGGTGGCCGGGGAGCAGCCGCGGATCGAACTGGCACTGCAGAGGCAGCGGGCAGCTTCGCAACCCAGCGCTCAACCGCTGCGCCACCGGGGAGGCCTCGGTACTGTTGACTTTTAAAAGGAGAAAACGGGGTGGGTACAAGGATACAGGCAGGAGTAGCATAATATTGAGCCTGAAAGCTCACTGTCAACAGTGCTATAGGAAACAAACTCTCCATTCATACCAGCACGTGTCAGGATTACCCTAAGTATTGCATTAAATGCGGGCCTCCCTGTTGGTGCAGGAGGTTGAGCGCTGCACTGTGAAGCTGTCCTCAGCCTCTGTAGCGCAGATTCGATCCAGGCTGGCAGCAAGAATTCCACATGGCACAGCAGACCTCTCCTGCCTCACCCGCTGCTCCTCTCAGCAGTGTGCTTTGTCAGTCTACCTGTTCAGTTCCCCCTCTGTCTCTGGTGGATCCTCCTGTGCATCTGGCCTGTACCCCAGTTCTTGTATAAATAAAAGAAAATCTTTTTTTAAAAAAAGAATTGCATTAAATGCAAAACAGCTATATGCATTAAAAGATCATCAAAAATATTTTAAATGTTCAAAAATTTTTAAATAAATAAATTCTATGAACACACCAAGCTGAATATTTTATATGATGATTATGATAAATAATGAGGAAATTTTCAGGGCCTCCCCAGCCGCACAGCGGTTGAGCGCTGGGTTGCGAAGCTGCCCGCAACCTCTGGAGCCCCGGTTCAATCCCCGGCCACTGGGCGAAGGTCCCACATGGCGCGCAGACCTCTCCTGCCGCCCGCTGCTCCCCTCAGCAGTGTCCTTTGTCACTCTGCCTGTTCTACTCTCCCCTCTGGCTCTGGTGAATTCTCTCACCCTCCCGCGCTTCTGACTGTATGACTGTACCCGGTGCTTGTATAAATAAATAAATCTTTTAAAAAAATGAGGAAAATTTCATGCTGTGTATAATAGTAAGAGAAATAAGAAGCCTACTTAATGCGGGGTAGTATTTATAGTCAGATAGTAAAATTATATAAATAAAAGCAGCTAAACCAAACTAAACTAAAATGTTAATAGTGGGTAATTAGTAGGTTATGGACCTAGGAAGTGTATTTTCTCCCTTCTAATTTGCAAATTATTTCCCATGTCCAATCTACTATTATTAGATTCTGAGTTTGAGAGTAGCTTCAATGAAGTGTTCTAATTCATTAGAACAACACACGCTGGCCAACACATTCTGTAGGACCTACTACCTTGTTTGGGGTTTGCTGAATTAAATGTAACAATTTGGAGATTGCAGTCAGTTTATCAGATGAAAGTATGACAGACAGATACATACATACATACATACATACATACATGCATGCATACATACATACACAGGAAAATGTCTGTTGACTCTTATCCTTAGTTTTATGGTTCACCTGTTGTTTATCATCCAGGAAACTCTATATCTATCAGTTCCTTATTTCTGCATCTTCTGATGAGCAGCAAAAGCAATTATAATCCAACACCATAGTAGCCCTAACATTTTCCTTACTCCCCCTGCTTTTTTAATTTATCAAATAAAAACAGTTTACTAAACCTAACTTGATGATATAAACTAGAGGTTAAAGCACTAATGATCATCCCTTCCCACTGTGGAGTTTAAGCCACTTTTACAGGCGCTATTACATTTGTTCAAGTCTCATGCACTGACTGTGGAATTGAAATTGCATAGACATTAAGATCGCAAATATGTTTCTGGCACTTTCCCAATTGTTTAGAATTTCAATATTTGCACTTATTCTACAAACCAATGTCTCATAAGCTGTGAATTTTCCCACCTGCTATCACTGGAGAAAAAAATTGTACAAAATGTGTGTTCTGAGATAGGAGCTGAGTTATTTGTGGCCAAAATGTTCTTCATTTTCCTTGAGCATCAAAGAAAGAAGGATTGTAAAAGTGCTTTGGATATTCCCAAATCCAATTGATGATTTCTTTGCCTAAGTAATTTTGTTTTCAATTTTAAAACAAACAGCTGCTCAATTGAGGAATTTTTTTTTTTAATTCTGAAATGTAGAAAGCTTGACTTGCAGCCTAAAAATAAGTATAGCGAGAGGGAGAAAGAACATTTTTATTAAACTAGCATTATAATTTATATTTGGTACTAATACCACATTTTATTGTTTTCTTTGATTCATATTATGAATCTTTTCCTTTGAAGTTGGACATTTTTCCACTTGTCTGGGTAGATCTTGGATTTTTTTGTAAGATTTATTTATTTATGCATACAAGAGCTTGGGTACAGGCCAGAGATGCAGGGGTGGGGGAGGGTGAGAGGATTCACCAGAGACAGAGTGGGGAGCAGAATATGCAGATGAACTGAAATACACTGCTCAGGGGAGCAGCGGGCGAGACAGGAGAGGTCTGCCTCACCATGTGGGCTTCTCCCTGGCCAGCCGGAGATTGAACTTGTGCTGCAGAGGCTGTGTATTACTTCATAGTGGGGTGCTTAATCCCTTGCGCCACCAGGGAGGCCCTTGCCTGGGTAAATCTATGAAGTATGATATTTTTTGAAATTGTATGAGACTAAATTGAGTAAATTCAACTTTATTTCTGGATATGCTCACAACTACTGAAATAATAAGAAAATTTTAAAAGTTATCACTTTTATTAAGTGAAAATTTGAATACATTGCAATAAAGTTATTTTCCAATTTCCAAAGATGATTTTGTATTTCCATGGTAATTTATGTTCACAACACCCTTCTGAAAGGTGAGTCATTAGTCCCAGGACACATCTGCACTGTAGCAGACAAATATTTTGGGAAGAAATTAACTAGCACATATGGGGGGTGGGTGTTACATTCTTAACTGGCTCTACCCCACCACATATTTAAAAACATTTGTTTCAAGCCACTGTGTTCTGCTTTATGAATGTGACCTTTTCCAAGTAATAATTTCATGCTATTTGTGAGAATTCCTAGCATAACAATACCCACAATAATATAGGGTTAACTGAACATGGCAACTGCTCTACATGGCACAGAACATAATGAGTCTTTCTGTTTATTTCATTTGTTTGTTTGCTTCATTAACATACATTATGTTGGGTGTACATAGAACATATGATCAAGGAGAGTATGTTTCTATTGCAAAAAAAATTATTTCTAGGAACTATAATGGAGAGATTATATAAAAATTCATGGTAAGTCATTTGTTTTGACACTGTCATGAATCATACTTTTAATAGAATGAAGTTTTAGCAGAGATTTTTAAAGGTAGTAGACAGCAAAACTTAAGCTGCATTGAAAGTCTCAACCCTGTGAAAATGCCGTATAATAGTAATTTTACAGGTAATGAGCCCGAAATTATCACATCATTTCAGGAAGCTAAAATAGAGCAGTACATCACCATCCCACACTCCATCTCTATATAGTTTCTTAAATAATGTTCAAAATCATTGATGTTTGTGTCTCCCACACAAATATAACCACAGAGCATTTCTCTTTTTCAGGAAGAGCGAGCTTGTCCTTAGAGCTCTTGAACAGGAAAGATATAAAAGGAAATGTACTAGAATTTTGAGAATCTAAGAAAATATGCTTTCTACAATTAATTTATAAATTTAGCTAATTCAGCTGTATGTTATGAGGTATTAACCTTGGTCATGTAAAGGGTTGTTTTAGTGTTAATTTCAGGCAGGGGTTTATCTAGGCCAACACAATTCTAGCATCACTGAGTTTTTAAAGGTAGATTACCTAAAAGCACAGGAAAACAAAAACCTTTCATTTCTAAAAATGGTGATTATATTCTCTTTATTTTGAACTATATTCTCTTAATTATCTACAGATTTTTTAACAGAAATATATGTGATACTAGAATAATTCTAGTCTCTGGTAACATTTTGCAATTTCTCATACATTTCTCTTATTCTTTGTCTTCTAATTTTAGTTCAAAAACTTCATGAAACCCGATGAGATTGACTTCATTGTTAAAGGGTTCAGTTCATATAAGTCACTATTTTATAATCATTAATATAAACATAACCATATAAGAAGAACACACAGTATTGCATTGCTTTATTTTCCAGTTTCTTTTAGGAGAAAATTCAAAATGAAACCAGAACCACCCATTTTAACTAAAGAAAAAAAACTTTTGACAAAACCTTCAGAGAATTGTCCACATTTTAGCTTAAAATATAAGTAAACAGCTTCTAGTTATTGGAACCATGACACAAAGTCACAATTTACTATAAAAGCTTTTTATCTGTACAGATTTTTTCTCTTTCAAGATATACATGTAGAATTGAGTTTGTTAGAGATGAGCTTATCCTCCTTTGAAAATTAAGTTAAATGATGATATATACATTAATTTTTTAAAAAAGATCTGTTCACATGAACAAAATAACTGTGATACCTAAGAGTACCCAAGCATCATAGAAATTAACTTTAAATGTCCTTATATTAGTCATATTTGCTTTGATTGAAATAAAAAGAAAGGTATACAAGCTCTAATTTTTCATACATTGAGTAAAAATGTTACTATAGTGTTTTGATCATTTTGCCATGTTTCATTACTTCTACACTACAGGAATTCAAATATAATTTTGATTCTTTTCTAAATATGATGTTTATAAACAGCTTTCATTAAAAACTGGTATATTTCTTGATAAAATATTCAGGTGGAGTTTTTTGCCTTGGGATATTTTAAGGCAAATTTCATTGTCTTAAATTTCAATCTGATAATTTCAGTTGTGTGATCTTGAAGAAAATTTCTGTGTTAAATAAATGGTAACATGACATAAACATGTCTGAATAAATTCACTTTTATTTTACTAACCTTATGAGCTTCCTAGTTTATAAATTTTTACACATTTACTTTGATTTAGAACCAAAACTAGATCTGAAGTAGACTAACAAATTGACTCAGTGAGAAATATGATCTAGAGGCATTATTGACAAAGCAATAAATGATATTAGTCTCAAACACACAACAGAGTTTAGGTGCTAACATAAAACTAATAATTCTAAAGTTTAGTAATATTAATTAGACATCAGCAGACATTTTTCGCAAGAGAAGTATCCATACTCATTCATAGGAGAATTTTCTGCAATAAGTGACAAATATAAGATGCTCAAAATGAAAATCACTGCTTTCTAGCATAAGATATGGTCTATGTTCTATTTAATCATGAAACCACTAGAATCCCTTGTATGTATTTTCCATAGTGATTTTGTTCCATGAAAGATGAAAATAAAAAGCCTAACACTGTAAGAGTGCAAAAGCAGTAGTGGAAAATCTTTCACACTGAATAAGAGAGCTATTCTGAAATCATTAAGATATATGCTCCCCCAAATAGCCACTAGATTGATTATTGCCATCTGCATGGAAAGTTGAACATAGTCCTGACTTTGCTACACATAATAAAATTTGAAAATTTTAGGCTTAGATTCAGGAAATACCTTACCTAAAAACCACCTTTGTAATCAGAGAAACTATGCTTAATAAATTCTTCCTAAAATTGGGTAAAACCTTGTGCAATGAGCTGCAGTAGCTTAGAGAAGAAAATATTTTTAATTCAACAAAAGGGAAGAAAAATTGTTGCAAATTGAGAGAAACTTGTGGGAAAGAAAAAAATTTAAAGATTAAAAAAGAAGAAAGTAAGGAAAGATAATGTGTCCACATAAGAAAAATGAGTCATTTTTGGAGATAAATACAGTCATTCAATATATTTTATCATTTAATTATATTTCTATTTATTAAAATAATATAGATTTTTCAAATCTGTAAATTTTATTTCTTTTTACTTTCATAGATGGTTATGTCCTTCGAAGTCACTTGGTGGACAAGTAAGTCTATATTTTCTTCTATTATATTCATAAAAATAATTCTATGCTTTTATTTAAGAAAGATTACTAATTCTGATTTAAACAAAATAATCAACTGAACTATCACCAATTTTAAAACAATACACTATTCTATGTCAATGTGGCACAACACATTATAAAATTAAGGTTTTCATAGTCTCACTCTTATAAATAGATGAGAAGCCCTTTTCATTTATGATTATATAGTTCTCAGTTTTGTATATTATTTGGTGACAGATACTAATATTGGAGATAGGTCAGAGCCACTAACACTTTCATTAATGTTCTGTATTTCTCTTGCTGATTAATACAGTGGTTGGAATGAATTAATCAGAGACCATTTAGTATCTAAACAAGGGGTGCTTCTATCATCTGTAAACAGTTTATAGTTTGACCCCTAACCAAGGGCTTTTCTTTACTCACATCAGGCACAGTAGAGTATTAAGTTGCCTTGTTCTATTTTGGAACCTGCCTACACACACACACACGCACACACATACACACACAAAATAGCAGTCAATGATTCTTGTATTCTTATGAATTAAAACATTGTCACTGGCAGTACTAGTATGTAATTGGAGTCCTCAGAATGTTACAAAATTCTGTCCTAATAAACCAGTGCAAGAAATGAATTCCTTAATCAAATTAGGGTCATACACTAACACAAAGATTTACAGATTGCAGCTTAAAAAAAAAAAAAAAAAAAACCAGGAAGATTCACACACTGTATCTTTAAAAAACATGGCACCCATCAGCAAGATACAAATAAATGTTGATTGCTCTATCCAAAAAATGAGTAAAGAGTGAAAAGGAAAATAATCCTAACGCCTTTTTTTACTCAGTTCTTAATCACATGTGGTAGGCTTGGGACTTTTCAATTGGTTTTGTTGTTCAAAAGACAAATTTCAAGGAAAGAATATGTGGCAAATGATAGGACAACTTATCAATAATTATTTTTGGATGAGAAGAAAAAAATTTAAATAAGTAATTATTAGTTCACCACCTATTAGAGTAAATAGTTAATAAATGTTCACTTGTTGAATGATAGGAAAATCTGTCCTCTTTGCATTTGTATCATATTTGATTAGCCAAACCCTCCCTCAACTTCATAGAACAGATCCAAACAGAAGACACAGGGAACTCACAACATCTGTCATAGTTGGCAACAATTTAAAGGGCCTGTTGCTGCTTCCATGATAGAAGCACATAGATGCTACAAGAACCAAAAGCAGGTCTGGGATCCATGACTAAGCCACCTTACATTTCTGAACTTTGAATCTATGTCCTATATTTTAAGGCTCTGTTAATATTTTCAATACTTTCTATTTTAATTATTTGCAAGTCATTTGGATTCCCTATTAGATTATATAAACTACTTGAAGTAATTAATTGTATCTTATTCATGTTTACGTCTCCTGGTACCTAGGAGAGATCAGTATGTGTGCCAAATAGGACATTTCACAAAGATTCAGGGCCAGGTAAAACCTATAGTGTATAAAAACATCCAGGCCTATTATGGAGGTTGCTTATAAGCATAAATATTTTGAGAATTTTAGACCTTAAAAATCACAATGCAAACCTTACTTTAGGTACATATGTTGTGTTTTTTGTTTTATAATCAGTATTTACAAATTATAATTAGAAATGTGGAAAATGAGGCACCATTTCCTATGCCAAATATTATTGTATATCCTTTGACATTTAAAGTTCAAGTGAAAATGTAAACATGATATTAACAAAGATAAGAATGTGTTGAGTGTTGGATTAAGATCCCCAGTGGGTATTGCACCAGGATTGTTCATTTTGTTCAGTTAAACAACCACATCTAACAAGCTCAGTGCATCTAACATGGACTCATGCTAGGCCCTTGTTTCGTCTAAAGAGAGGTAGAAGACACTTTATTCTTTTTTTTTTTAAATAATAAATTTTATTTTTATATTCCCCCATACAATTGCAAACCCCCCATTCTGACCCCAATCCCTCCCCTCCCGCCCCCCACCCCCAAAAAAGGAAGACACTTTATTCTTGAAGCTGGATCTCTTCGTTCTATTTGTCTAATATACACAATAACTTATGAGGCTTTTCTTTAATGAAACAGAGGAATAGATTAAGCCAATGAAAGAAGCTAAAAATAAATATGAAATTTCTCCCCACTTTAAATGTATAGCTTGTAACATCTCACCCTTAATTGCTTTGTGTCATATCTCATCATATTATTAACCTTTTGATCTAAATATTTTTAGATATTTAGATGTTTTCATGTTTAGATGTTTTCATGTTAAGGAGGCATTTTCTCTAAAGTGAAAATCATTTCTCATTTTCAGTGATGGAGAGATCTATGATGATATTGCTGATGGTAAGTCTCATATCACCTGGGTCTCATACCTTGAAAGATAAAATAAAATTTGTTCATCCCCCCACCCCCAAAAAAGGAAAAACTGTCTTATATGTCATTCATAATAGATAATAGTAATAGTAAATTTACTGTTCTTACAACTGTTGGGTTAAGTAGAGTCTTCTAATATAGTCAGAATTTGAATTTCTTAGAAATATTAGGAGAGGTAAATGTCCTGTTATAGTGAAGAAAGAAATATTTTTCTTATGAGTAGATATCAAGAAAGAATCCCTAATTTATTTTCTTTAAAAACTGAAGTATGGTAATATTTTGGTGAATTTTTCATTATACTATGATTCTTGCTAAGAATTGCTTTGATCCATAAAAATATGTGTACTTGGCCCCAAAATAGGTGCTTATTCCTTAAGATACAATATTCATTCATATACTCTAAGTATCATACATTTTGTGTTGTGATCTAAAAACTTAAAGTAGGCTAAAATGAACTGTAGTATTAATATATCCCCTTTTAAATGAATAATTCTTAGTGATATTTAGAATGATTACCAAAAACTACATTTAATTAAGTGCTAGGTTAAAAAATAGTAATCTTGAGTCTCATCTTCATAGAGGCTAAATCTGTCCAGAAACATAACTTGGATTGTATAGTAAGCAATAAAAGATTAATAAATATATAGTCTTCCATTTAATTAGTTTTTCATAAAGTTCCAGTTTGTATCACTTAGAGACTATATGTTTATATAACTACTTTAAAATTTGTATTTTTTTCCTTTCAGGTTGCATCTATGACAATGACTAACTCTCCACTTTGGTCATTTTATTATGTTCATTTAATTCCAATATGAAATGCAGGTTTCAGTTGACATGCTGTTGAGTATCATAGAATATGGATGTACAAACTATTCCTTACCTATATTATAAATGTTGATTATAAAGTTTTGAAGTTTTGGCTTTAGAAAATTATCTGCTTATTCAATATCTCAGACAGAACCCATGAGATATAAGAATTATTAAAATCCCATTTCTGCCTCAACCTCAATTATAGAAGAGCTTCTTTCAGACCATCGAAGCACAGTTCCTCCTAAAAAAAATTAAGAAAAAATGACTATGTTGTCTAAAGAAATGTAAGGAATAAAAATAAAGTATAAGAAAGGAAACTTTTGTTTGCCTTCCTACTTATCATAGTATCTTGTATTCTCTATTCAAATTTTCTATCTTTAAAATGTCAGAATCATTTTCTCTAATGGTGACATAAATGTTTTTGTAAAGTATAATGATAGCAGAACTTTTTCGTAGTTTGTCCCTATTTGTTAATTGTGAATGTGTTAATTACTTGATAAAGGATGTGTGCATTTAGTATGCACACTTGAGATTAAAAATTGTAGAAGACTCTAAAATATTTTTGTTTTGCAGATTGATTCACTAACCATTTAACTCTGTGCTCTGTTTAAAGTACTGTTGTAACAGAGCAGAAAGGAATGAGGACCACCCTAAAATTATGACAAATGTACTTGAAAATTAACTAGCCTTTTATGACACACCATCACTATGAAAACTTTTTTTTAAAAGGTTTTGGGTTTGTTTTCAATTGCAGCTAAAAAGCTTTTTTTAATCACTTTGCTGGAAAGTTGATCAGCAGAGGGAATACAAATCAATCAACCCTAGTATATGGACTAGGCAGTTCCTTCTTGATATATACTCATTCCCAGCACAATCCCAAAATAAAATCTGAAGCATTGTCACACACAATGATACAAAATGCAAAACTATAACACCAGAAAAAATAGCAAGATGGGTAATTTTTTCATAGTTTCCAAAGTACAAAATGAACAAATCCTAATGCTAGATTTGTTAGTCATGAATCCATTATGTGATATTTAGGTAAATTTTTCACCCTCTCAATTTTCTCATGTATAAATTACAGGATTGGATTAAGTCAGTTTTTTTCAACTTTTTCACTAACAATTATCTCAAACATCTGTAACCTACCTCCCCAAAGTAAGCTCATGTTTCAGAAGCTTTTATATTCTTTGATTTAATAATGATTGATGCATTGTCTATGTTTTAATACTGCAAAAGCCTACTGGAGCATCTGAAATTGGTGCCAATGAATTAAAATAATTGCAAAGGAACCCAGAACCTTCATAAGGGTGAAGTAGAATTTCAAATAGGTAGGTGCACTGAAATTTGAATACTTTTCACTGAAAGTTGAATACATCAACTTTTGCTGTCCAATAGATTCTTGGAGTCTGAGATCTCCAGATTAGAAGCTACTGATCTCAAGGATCCCTTTAAATATGAAATACCTTTAGTTTTATTTTCTGATAGGATAAGCAGTATATCCTTATGTGATGAATTTATTTTAATTTTAGATGAAATTACAATATCCAAAAGTGCTTTTTTTGGTCTGTTTGTTAATTTGGAAGCGAATACACATAATACCCTGACAGTATATTTCCAGTAATTTTTTAAATTAAGAATGGCATAAATTCAATGCAATGTCAGTTTTTAAATTCCAAATTAGATCAAGAGACTATTTTAAAGTTTTGGTTTATACACCAAGAAACATACACATGCTTATGAAAGATTCATGTAATAGATAATTACCTCAATATAAAAGATATATTTGAACTATCGACTTTATTTTTCCAAATATTATTTCTGTTACAATTTCTGTGTGGAATTTTATCATATGAGAAGATTGACAAATAAATAATACCTTCAGCAGGTAACTTTGCCTTCTACTTCATCACATACTAAAAAATTTTGAGGCATCTGTCATTTTCTCCTGTAACTTGATCCCATTTCTACAAAAGGTTTCCTTTGATTCCCATCTTTTTTTATATTAATTTTTTATATTTTTTTACATTATTGTTCATTTTTAAACAATATTTTCTTCCCCCCACCCCCTCAGGTGTAGTCCCCATAGAGTTTCCTTCCCCAAGGCACCCATGCACCATCACCTCAGTCCCCCGTGCTCCTCCCTCCCTCCCTCTGATCCCTCTCCCTCCTCCTCCCCTGCAGGATGTCTCTGGTTTATAATTGTTCGTTTTTGCTTTGTTGTGTTTTGTACTGTTATTATTTTTTTACACTGATGTCTTATTTGGTTCCCCTATATTCCTGCTATAAGTGAAACCATCTGATATTTTTCTTTTTTCCTTCTGGCTTATTTCACTGTTCATAAATCCTTCTTGTTCCATCCACGTTGCTGCAAATGGCATGAGTTTATCTTTTTGATGGCTGAATAATATTCCATTGTGTATATATGCCACATCTTCTTGATCCTGTTATCTATTTTTGGGCATTTGGGTTGTTTCCAAGTTTTACCTATTATAAATAGAGCTGCAATAAACATAGGGGTACAGGTGTTCTTTTGAATCAATGTTTTTGTGTCCTTTGCATAGATCCCTAGCAGTGGAATTGCCGGGTCCTATGGTAGCTCCATTTTTAGTAGACTAAGGAAACTCCACACAGCTTTCCATAGTGGTTGGACCAGTTTGCACTCCCTTGAGCAATGTAGGAGAGTTCATTTTTCTCCACATCCTTGCCAACATTTGTTGTTGCTTGTTTTTTTGATATGTGCCATTCTTACTGGTGTAAGGTTTTAATTTGCATTTCCCTGATTATAAGGGATGTTGTGATTCCCATCTTTTTGCTTCAGTCTCATAGGATAGGATACTTCCTGTTCAAGACCAAACCCTTCACCCCTGTCCCTAAAACTTCACTTCCTACTTTTTAGGGGAACTTGAGATAACCAAGTTCAAGTCCCTTCAACTTCCTACAACATTCAACCGTAATTCAATCAAGACACTATTTCAGAGAATAAAATGTCATTCCTCAGATTCAAAACTGCATTGTTATCCTACTACAATTATTCCTTTCCCCCCTAATCTTTCTCTCCCCCCACTTTCTCCCTTTCTCATCCCTCACATTGTTCTTTCTCATCCTTCCTTCCTTCCTTACCTCTTCTTCATCTCTAACTTCTCCCAGCTTGCAGACTCCATTTTCCATGTTTAGAAACATAAACTTTTCTCATTCAAAGTACAAACACGCAATCTTGCCTTGAATCTAAATATCTATCTACAGTTCATTTCTATCTTTTATAGTCCCATTGTCCTAAAATGGGACTATAAAAGACACATCTGGCAGCCTGGAAAATTTGACTCATAGATCTTCTAATATAATATGTGGAGATTAATTGACCAAAGACCCCAACTACACACTGAAATCCATCACCACATTTATGCCAATGTCAGACTTTCAACAGACTGTTCCTCATCAGTGACTGAACATGGCAGGTCTGTTCCTGAAAATGCAGAATCCTTCATGTGGCCAACTTTGGTTTGAAGATACTCTGACATTCTGACTAAACCTTCCTTGTCTTGCATAGCATCAAAGATGCTTCTACCTGCCTTTGGGTGATCAGATTTGCATTGCTATCTGATGGTTCTCTCCCCTTTCCTCTTATACATATAATTTTGCCCCACAAAATTATTCAGTTTTCCAAAAACTCCACAGAAAAACTAATTCAACTAATCAATCAGTTCAGTAAAGTGGCAGGATACAAAATCAACACACAAAAATCAGTAGCCTTCCTATACACAAACAATAAATTGGAAGAATAAATTTAAAAAAAATTCTTTTTATTATCAAAGCAAAAAAAAATCAAATACTTGGGAATAAATCTAACAAAAGAGGTAAAGGACCTATACAAAGAAAACTATAAAACACTGTTAAAAGAAATAGAAGAAGACACAAAGAAATGGAAAGACATCCCCTGCTCATGGATTCGAAGAATAAACATTATTAAAATGGCCATCCTACCAAAAGCAATATACAGATTCAATGTTATTCCAATAAAAATTTCAATGTCATTCTTCAAAGAAATAGAACATTCTTCAAAGAAATTCATATGGAATCACCAAAAACCCTGAATAGCCAAAGCTCTCATGAAAAAAAAAAAAAAAGGGAATGGAGGCATCACACTCCCAGACTTCAAACTATACTACAAGGCCATAATCATCAAAACTGCATGGTATTGGAACAAGAACAGACACACAGACCAATGGAATCGAATAGAAAATCCAGAAATAAGCCCACAGATTAATGGTCAACTAATCTTTGACAAAGGAGCAAAGAATATGCATTGGAGCAAAGAAAGTTTGTTCAATAAATGGTGCTGGGAAAACTGGGTCGCTGCATGCAAGAGAATGAAGCTTGACTACTACCTCACACCATACACAAAAACCAACTCAAAATGGATTAAAGAACTAGACATAAGACCTGAAACCATAAAATATATAGAAGGAAATATAGGCGAAACACTACATGATATGCACATCAAAGACATCTTTATAGACACATCACCCAAAGCAGTGATAGTGAAGGCAAAAATAAACAGCTGAAACTACATCAAATTAAAGAGCTTCTGCACAGCAGAAGAAACAATAACAAAAACAAAGAGAAACCCCACCGACTGGGAGAACATTTTTGCACACAACACTAATGATAAAGGACTGATCACAAAAATCTACAAAGAGCTGATGAGACTCAACAAAAACAAAGAAAATAATCCAGTCCAAAAATGGGCAGAAGAGCTAAAAAGAAACTTCTCTAAAGAAGAAATGCAAATGGCCAACAGACATATGAAAAAATGTTCAACATCACTTGTAATCAGGGAAATGCAAATCAAAACTACCATGAGATACCATCTCACACCAGTGAGAATGGCACATATTAAAAAAACTAGCAACAACAAATGTTGGCGAGGTTGTGGAGAAAAAGGAACTCTCCTGCACTGCTGGTGGGAGTGCAAACTGGTCCAGCCACTATGGAGAGCTGTGTGGAGATTTCTGGACCTACTAAACATAGAGCTTCCATATGAACCAGCAATTCCACTCCTAGGTATTTACCCAAAGGACACAGAAACATCAATTCCAAAGAGTACCTGCACCCCTATGTTTATAGCAGCACTATTTACAATAGCTAAGCTTTGGAAACAACCCAAATGCCCAAAAACAGATGACTGGATCAAGATGTGGTCCATATACTCCATGGAATATTACTCAGCATTCAAAATAGATAAAACACATGCAATTTGCAGCAGCATGGATGGAGCTTGAAGGGATCATGCTCAGCGAAATAAGCCAGAAAGAAAAAGAAAAATACCGTATGTTCTCACTCATAGCAGGAATCTAGAAAACTTAAATAAGGGACCTGGAAAAAGAATAACTATAACAAAAAAAAAAATCAAAATCAACAAACAACTGTGAACCAGAGACACTCTATGGGAGGTGGTGGGGCGGGGAAAGGAGGGATTAGGGTCAAAATAAGGGGGTTGTAATTGTATGGGGAATATAAAAATAAAATTTAAATAAAAATACTTTTAAATTAAAAAAAATTATTCAGTTTTCACTTCACCTTGGTGACTGCTTTTCAGACGATCTCAATTGAACACAGTATAGCCGAACAGTATGAATCTTCTTCAACTCAACTGAATCAATCACTGGCGAAGGAAGTTTTCAGTCAATTTTAAATTAACTGATATGAAAGTAGTGCTTAACCATTAAACATCTTCAGCCAACTAAGCAAGATCCTAGGAAGTAAATGCTGCCCTTCAGAGCCTTCGCCCTTCAAGTCAACAGGGCTAGTTTTTTATTCCCACATTGCTTGTCACCGTGTGGACCATACCAGAAGCGGCATATCCTCATGCAAGTTGACTCTAAAGGAGCAGATATTTGGAGGTGATCAGCAGACCACTCACCTCCTCTGGACAACAAGTTCTTCCATGAAGGAGGACTGGCAGCCCATCTCCATACATGGATTAAGAAGTGAATGGGTAGGTAAAAGTCGAGACAGACAATATAGTCATCTCTTTCCAGAAATTTTACAATAAAAATTAGGAACATGATACATGTTTTTTGCTTGGGGGAATTGTTTTCTAAACAGAAAAGACTTGAGGCCTTCCCAGGTGGCACAGTGGGTTAAGCACAGCGCTGTGAAGCTGTCTGCAGCCTCCACAGCACAGGTTGAATTCCCAGCCATCAGGGAGATTCCCACATGGCACCGCAGACCTCTCCTGCCGTGCCTGCTGCTCCCCTCAGCAGTGTATTTCAGTCTGTCTGCCTGTTCTGCTCCCTATTCTGTGTCTGGTGAATCCTCTCACCCTCCTGCTCCTCTGGCCTGTACCCCAGCTATTGTATAAATAAAAAATAAATCTTAAAAAAAAAAAAACAGAAAAGACTTGATCTTATTCAAAAGAAGATGGAAATGATCTAGTTGAGGAGGAAAGATAAAAGCATAAGAGAGAGATGAAATAATCACAAAGATCTAAGTTTCTTGAAAAGCTAGAATCTTAGATAATGCATTACATTTTTTCCCCTAACATTCCTTCCTATATCTTTGACACGCTGAGCATTTGTCTGTATACATCATAGGTCCTCAAATGTTGCCACATATTATTATAACTAATTTTGAAATACTTGCCGATGCTGCCTATATTGTCACAATCTGCTACACAGGTAAGGGTTTATTTTAGTTACTGTGCGCCATTTCTTCTGCCTCCTGCTTGAGATTACCAGCTAAATTATGTAACCTTGAACGAGATTCTAAACTTTGTTGAGACTTGGGATCTTATAAAATATGAAAGTACCTACTTTACAGGGTTGTAAAAATTAATTGAAATCATGTGCTTAAACATTTAGTAGTGTCTGACACATACTATTATTATCAGCGCCTTGCTTGGTACTTTGCTATTATACATTTTGAAACTGTCAACTCAGTAGAATCCTGTTGAACATTATGTCACTGACAGTAAACTTGCTGAGTTATTTCTCAGCTGATATGTGAGTAGAATATAGAAACACTTAACATAAAACACAATATATGAAACAGTAATAAAAGCAATGCTTGGGACCAGTTCAATTCCTAAATTCCTAGTATTCCTGATTATTTGATTGTGGCGTGGCACATTCTTCAAACCCCTCCTCCCCAGTATTTCCCAAAACACTATACTATAGGAAAAAAGTTGTCCTGGCTTTTGTAACACAGGCATCTACTTTCTAATTCAGTGACAATTTTCACTCTGTTTCACTCGGGGAAGTATTAGACTATGTTTAATGTGAAGTAGTTTGGAACATAATCACAATATTCAGCTTTGTCAGCAAATATGTCAAAGTAATGGGTACCCACTGGAAACTAGATATATCTAATATATATATATTAGTATATATATATTAGATATATAGTATATTAGTATATATATTACATGCATAGTATATAAGATACACAGTATATGTATCTTGGAAAATCTATCAGCTCAATAGTAAATATATTTACTATTTTTTCTTTTATTGTTGGTTTAATTTTTCTTTTTTTTAAAAGATTTATTTATTTATGCATACAAGAACTGAGGTGTAAGCCAGAGGTGTGGGAAGTGAGAGGATTTACCAGAGAGAGTGGGGAGCAGAACAGGTAGATCTACTGAAATACTCGGCTGAGGGGAGCAGTGGATGAGGCAGGAGAGGTCTGCTGCACCATGTGGGTTACCTCCCTGGCAGGCTGTCTGGGAATGGAACTCATGCTGGCTGGCTATAGCTTGATAGAGCTGTCTTTAACCCCTGCGCCACCAGGGAGGGCCCTAGTTTAATTTTTTTTTGGGGGGGGGCCTAGTTTAATTTTTGTTTCATGCACTATTCAAACTAAATTATCCCTATAGTACATATTTGATCAATTTGTTCACCCTACAACATTGACCATTTAATGATGAGAGATATCAGATGAAGCATGGTCCATTCTATAACCATCCAATTCTGTCAATAATGAGCTATGCATCCCCTTGTATGGGTGAGTGATAAATAAAATGTATATATTGTCCATGACAGGCAGATTCCATCTTAATAACACCAAATGCCACTGAGAGATCTAATAGAAATACAATCATAAAAATCTAATATAGATACACACAAATTCCTTAGCATCTGACGTGTTGCCAATACCATGAATGGAAACAAATAGAAGTCTAAAGTCAAATTGTGGCTTGGAACTTCTTCAACTGAGAATGATCTTCATTAGTTAATATAGACCGTGGCCAGGTTTTCATTAGCAAAGGAGAGCAAAGAAATACCTTCATTGTACTTCAGTGGACCACCAGTTTTATTCTAGTCTTAGTTCTTAGAAATAGACCTTTGAAATATTGTAACATTTTTCAAAAACTTTAAATTGATGAAGAGCTTTACTCAGTCATGTAAATTATATCTACTCTTTGAAATTTATGATCTAACACATTTCATCAGATGCTGAAGCTTAACTCTCCACAATATCTCTAGCAGCAGGGTTGAAAGTAAGCCTTTTAAAATTAGTATGAAATGTAGGGTATTGTACTTTAGCTAATATGCTGTGCTTGTCAGATCTTCACCCTAAATGGTAGAAGCTATTAAGAAAAGCATTGAAATGCTGTTACCACCCACATGCCTCAGGGGACCGCAGTTTTCTTTTGGTTTCTCATCTTTAACACATATGAAGCTAAAAGAGGTACACTAGGATACGATGGTTACAAATCTTTAAGATCTAAACAAATGTACAGGATTGAAAAACGAAACAACAGAGCTTTCAAGGACACACAAAGGTTTCCTGTGCATTTGTTTAAGAGAGAAGCAATATGAAATTATCTCCTATTCCTAATATAGCTAAGAAGTGCACCTACTGGGAAGGCTTACACTAGCTTCCCTAGAAGCAGAGCTTCAAATTGGATAAATCAGGAGTAAATTTTCTGCAGAAATAGTGGTTCTTTCATCATATAGGAAAGAATCTAAAAGTGTACATTTTTTGGACCGAATATTATAGCTTGTCTTCCTCACATCATTAGTGGACCATTCATTTCGGCTACAATATCACATATGCCACCAGACTTATAAGTGAATAAGTTGAGAGTCAGTTGAAAGATGAAAAGTCACTATAAATCTATTAATTATTATTCTATGGAATATTTTTCAGCCTTAAAAAAGAAGAAAGTCCTGTTAGTTGCTAAAGGATGAATAATCTTGGAGAACATAATGCTACAAAATAATCTAAACAGAGAAAGACAAATACTTTATGATTTCACCTATATGTGAAATCTAAAAATATCAAACTCATACAAACCCAGAGTAGATTGGTAGTTGTCAGGGACTAGGATGTGAGGAAAAATAGAGGTTGATGGAAAGATAGATGTTGATTAAAAAGACACGAACTTTCAGTTATATGAGGAATAAGCTCTGAGGATCTACAGTTAATAATACCATATTATATAGTGTATTTTTGCTACAAGAGTAAAACTTAAATGTTCTTACCCCCCCCCAAAAATTAATAAATATGTGAAGATGTGACAACTCAATAGTAGGAATATTTTGATTTCATAATTATGCTTCAATTAAAGAAAACACTTTCTCACAGTTGCAGTTGGTCTGTTTATTCTCTTAAATATGTCTTTCCAAGAACAGTTCTTTCTTTTAATGAAGTCTAGTCTGTTGATTTTTCCTCATATTGATCATACTACTACAATCATATATAAGAAATCTTCACCTTATCCAAGGTCACAAAGATATGCTTTCTTCTAAGAATTCTGTAGTTTTAGGTCTTATATTTAGGTCTATAATCCCTTTTGAGTTAATTTTTATAAGAGTGGGGTAAGATCAAAGTTCATTATTTTATAAGTGAATATATAATTGATACAGGGCCATGTGTTGAAAAACTATCTTTGCTACATTAAATTTCCTTTGCATCTTTGCCAAAAATTAGACCATATATAGATACAGTAGCTGTTTGTATACTGCTATCTTCTTAACTAGTATACTTTGAAATAACATTGTGCCTTTTGATAGTGGAGAACCTTATAGCAGTCCAATTTTGTCATATATTTTACTTCTGTAGTGAAATCCATAACACATAACCCGCAATACATCATTATTGCCTTTGCTTTAAATGAGAAATTTTCTTTTAGCAACCATACTTTAAATTTACATATGTTTTAATGATTCTTCAGTCTTCATTTCTTCCAATAGATCTGAACTTTCATGTTATTATTTCTCTTTAGTCTACAGACCTTTTAAACACTTAGGTAGAACACATCTGTTCATCACAAATTCTTTTAATATTTTTAATTTAAAATTTTTTGTTACTTTTTATTTTTGAAAATTGATTTTGCTAAATATAGAATTTTAGAGTACAAATATTTCTTTATGTTTGTACTTTAAAAGTGTCATTATTTGAATTGTTTCTTACTAGAAGTCATCAATAATTCTTTCTGCAAAGTCTTCAGTAATTCTTAAAGTTGTTGCCTATAGTTAATTTGCTTTTGTTCTCTGATTACTTTTCTGAATTAACTTTGTTTTATATTTGGCAGTTTATTATTTGCTTTGGATTTTTTTTCATTATTTATATTGCTTGTGACTCATCCAGCATTTTGGTTTTGTGTCTTGATAGCTTTCAACACATTTGAAACATTTTTGATATTAATTCTACAAATATTTTTTTTTGCCCAATCTCTCTCTCTCTATGTCTCTAGGGACTCCAATTACATGGATTTTTAACAGTTGGGATTTTTTTAGAATTAGTCACTGATGTGCTTTTCAGTCTTCTCTGTTGTTTCTATTGGTCTCTCTTCTCATTCACTGATCTTTTTGTTTTAGTATCTAATATGTCATACTCTCAGGCCTCCCTGGTGATGCCAGGGTTTCATACGCAACCTGTGAAGCTGTCTGCAGCTTCTGCAGCAGAAGTTCGATGCATGGCCAGCAAGGGAGCAACCCACATGGTGCAGCAGACCTCTCCTGTCCCACCCACTGCTCCCCTCAGCAGTGTATTTCAGTCAGTCTACCAGTTCTGTTCCCCACTCTGTGTCTAGTGAGTCCTCTCACCCCCCACACCTCTGGCCTGTACTCAAGTTCTTGTATGCATAAATAAATAAATCTTAAAAGAAAGAAAAAAAGAAAAAATAATCTGTCATACTCTCATGGATTTTTGTACTTCTGATATTCCAATTTTCTTTTTTAGAATTTTTTAAAAAAGATTTATTTATTTATGCATACAAGAACCGGGGTACAGGCCAGAGGTGCGGGAGGGTGAGAGGATTCACCAGAGACAGAGTGGGGAACAGAACAGGCAGACTGACTGAAATACACTGCTGAGGGGAGTAGCAGGCGAGGCAGGAGAGGTCTGCTGTGCCATGTGGGTATCTCTGAGGCTGGCTGGGATCCAACCCGCACTGCAGAGACTGCAGACAGCTTCACAGCGCTGCACTCAACCGCTTGCGCCACCAAGGATGCCCAGAACTACTATAGTTTTTTGCCTAAGTTATGACCTTTTGGGGTTCTCAATGTAACCCTTCCCCTAAATTTTTGCATTTTGGGTTCTTAAAAGAATGCTCAACTGTTCACCAAGGTCTCTACTTGCTGGTTGAAACTCATATTCTTTTGGCAATCTGCAATCTCTAAAGTCGCCATTCAATTAAAAATTCCAGAGTAGCTGTTCTCTGCCAAGTCTCATAGGGATTCACCCAGTGCCATCATAGCTTAAAATTCAGCTAATAAGTCAAGGAAATTCTGAACATATCTCTGGAACTTCTGCTCTATATAGCTCCCTCCTCTCTGGTACTCTATTCCTCCAAATTCAATGGCTTTATTACCTCTCAATTTCAGTATTTCTTTCCTCCATCCAGTGAGACAGAGATTCTCTGACTTCCAAAGCTTTGTGTTGTGTTTTAAAGGTGTTTCTAGGGGCCTCTCTGGTGGCATAGGGGTTAAAGACAGTGCTATCAAGCTACTGCCAGCCTCGACAGCACGAGTTTAATCCCTAAGTGGCTAGGAAGCAACCCACATAGCGCAGCAGACTTCTCCTGCTTCCCCCGCTGCTCCCCTCAGCAGTGTGTTTCAGTTCATCTGCCTGTTCTGCTCCCCACTCTGCCTCTGGTGAATCCTCTCACCTCCTGCATTTCTGGACTGCACCCCAGTTCTTGTATAGATAAATAAATCTTTTTTTAAAAAAAGATGTTTCCAGCAAAATGACAGAGAGAATGTAGAACACATTTTGTTTCTTTTATCTTGAGGTCACAGTGACACACTCTGTTGTCTAATTCTTAAAAACATTTGTTCATGTATTGAGTATATATTTATAGATGTTTATTGTGGAAAAGTAAGTTTCTTACCAATTGTCCATCGTGGATGGAATCAGAAATTCTTCCTTAAAAAGTCTTCATTTATAGTTCCTTTACATTATGTTTCTAATAGTCTAGTATATGAAGTTCATGGGAAATAATTCTGATTTTTATTTTTACTTATTCTTACTCATGGTCACTTTTTCCTATGAGTTTGATGATATTTGAATGTGAGGGTTTTTTGTTTGTTTGTTTTTGTTTTTGTTAGATTTTAATTTGTGAAGAGTCAAGTAGTTGAAGTAGTATGTAGTTTTTTCCAGAAATGATTTGCAATTACAACAGCTGGAAGCTAGGGGGTGCTACCAACCTGGGTGGACTTTAGTCAACCTCTAGGATCCTGGATTTGAAGCAGGAGCCCTATGTTTTCTGCTTTTCTCTCTTTTGGTAGCAGTTTAGTCTTCAGATCTCAGGTATGTTCTTGGTATTTGCTCTTTAGATAGCTCTGTGTTTCTAGTTTTCTGTTTGTTCACTGTCCCTCTAATTTTACTGCATTGTTTTTGTTTCATGGTTTGTGGTAGACGAGATTCGAAAAAAAATTTTTTTGAACTGAGGTAACATTGGGGTATCCCAATCAGGTATTACCTTTATTAACTGGAAAAAAAGAAAAGAAAAATCAATCTATCGATATTTATTGTACAGATAAACAATAGACCTGTCATTTGGTCAGTAGGATAAATTGATACGAGTCATGTAAGGATCCTGAGAGAAGATTGGTATCTGTACCTTAGAAGAGTTCACACACACATACACACACATACACACATACACACACACATATCCCTCCCTCAGAAATTCTTTTTATGTGGGCAAATGGCCATAAATAATGTACAAGTAGGTGACTTTAAAGAATATATTTTCAACTGTCCTTCACAAAATGAATACATGGTTTAAAAAGAATCTTGCAAAGAAACTGGGTATAAGTAACAAAAATAATGAAAGCACAAGATTTTAAAATATGAGAGACCATATACTTTTCTTCATGATATCAGTAGGGAAAAAAAGTAATGATAACGAAATCAGGGGTCATAATGCCAGCCAAATTTTTTAAAAATTGAAATGATTAATATTATGTAAAATATGAAGGTATGCACATTATCCTTTACTATTACTTAATTCTGTATATTGTTCCTTGATATGTTAGTTAGTGGTAGTAGAAATCTATTGATCAGCAAATATTTTAAAACAAGCATTCAGAATATGAAGATCATTTTCTATATATTTTTTCAATGACGTTAAAAGTCATGTCATATTGACTCTATTATTTTAAGAAAAACTTCTTTTCAGCAACAGACAAAACAATACATATTAGTGGGGAATATAGTGGCATTTCTTGCCATCACAGAAAAAATGATGGGGAAGAAAAACCCAAAAGAAAATAATTTGAGGAAAAAGACAATTTATTCACAAAACTAAAATGTAGTCCCTCTGGTCGACCAAGAAAGAAAACTGAAAAGAAAAAAAAAAAAATAGCTGATGATTTGAAGAAATTGGTATTGGAACAAATAGACATTATGGAAACTTTGCTATCAGGTTGGACGGGAACATAATTGCTCTGCACTTGTCTCTGTTTGTGGTGCTTGCTAGATTCTGTTCAATAATGAAATATACAAATTTTGTCTGTGCCACCAAAGTCAAGATACACTAAATATGCATTGCTATAAGTAAACAACTTATGTAATAAAAGTAAAGAAGCAAAGTGACATATAAAAAGAAATCACAGAAGAAAAGATACATTACCACATGTGAAAAGTTTACATAGCAAAGACCTATAAAATAATTTAATTTTTATACACTTTGCAATGAGAAAGGTTTGGCTATGAAAGTATCTTGTACCACACACATTTGACATTTATTCAATGGCAAACTTTTTTTCATAATGACTGGTAGATGTTACCTATCAGATGTGTTTTAAAAATATTAAATCTAATCTTTCCCTCCAAGGTAAAGTGGTAATAGTAACTAGGAGTTATTATTTATCTAGAGAAACTTGTGCTAGCAAGAGAAGATTTAGGAAAAGTAATTTGAAAAGATTTTCACTTTTTTTGTGATTTTTTTTCCCTGAAAACAAAATGTTAAATGTGTCATCTATACAAATTTTTCACATCTACACACTTTAAAGTCATGGAACAGAGTTGTCTGTCCTAGAAGCTTCCAGATGAGGTTTTGAAACCATCTGATAAAAATTTCTAAATGTTATAACTTCTGGCTGGCTATGAAAATGGGTTGACATTAGAGACAATGGACTTTTATAAGCTAAACAACATAAAAAAACTTTGCATAATTGATGGATAGAATTGAGAAATGAGTGCCATGGTTTAGAGACTGCAGTCATTAGCATAGTTCTTTCATTTTTAACTTTGTATTTTGTGATTTCTCAGTTACTAATCCAATATCCAAATAAACTGTTTTCTTACAATAGCCTTTTGAATTGTTGGATCATAAGTTTAACAAGAAATTTTAAAAAATAGTAAGTATGTTTAGTCCCATTGCTTTTATTTGTCTCAGGAGCAAAGTCACATTAAAAACATTATTTTAAATCATTTTTATTTCACTTTAAATCATGTTATTTCAAATTAACATTTGTTAATTTAGCCTTTTGCATATCATTTTGATGGCATTTGTCTGGAAGTTAAATGCAAGATTTTACTATCAAGAGAAATTACATAAAAATAGACTGACCAAGAAGAGACTGACCTTCATGCTTTATGTTTTAATTTAGCAAAAAACAATTTACATATGTTGGGGTATGTCCACAATTTTTTTTTTTAAATAAGATGCACAAACAATTTTGATTTGTCCCCTACTTAACAAATGATCATAATCAAATGTTAACATTGTGGTTTAGGATAATTGATACAATTTCCCTAAAAGAGCTTTCCTTAAAAAAAACTGTACATTTCAAAATTTGTTTTAGAACAATTAAAATTAGGAGATAGCTAAAAATGACTCAAAACTCTACCAACCAGTGAGTCACTATTAAAATTTTAGTATAATACCCTTCCAGTTTCTATTTTGTGAATATGTTTCTTCATTCACAAACATGAGCTTATATTTCATTAAAATTTGTTTTTATGGGCCTTTATACCTTATTGAATTTTTTTAAATAAAATTTAAATGAGATTTTGGGACATTTCATTTGAAGGAACAATACTAAAATGCTACTTTAGCCTATAACCAAGGCTAACTCTTCATAATCAACCCTGTACAGGATTATAACATTTGTTAATTTAGCCTTTTGCGTATCATTTTGAGGGCATTTATCTGGATGTTAAATGTGAGATTTTACTATCAAGAGAAATTACTTAAAAATAGACTGACCAAATATTGTGGGTTTTCACTAATTTTATCTTGATAAGGCCTATGTAATAAGGCAGATAAATAAAGGAACTGGGATTTTGGTGAGTCTTTGTTTCTGTTCAACATGAGAGTAGTACCAGAAACAGATAAAATATGGTTTATAAACTAGGATATTAACTATATGTGGCAGGGCAGAGACCAAAAACCAGAGATTGCCTATCAGGGCAGTGGTATATCTTCAGAACCAAGCTGTTATATCCTAGAGGTGTGGTCCTAGACCAAACCTCATATAACATTTTTTATCAATGACTAATGCTATGGGAAAAAAAAAATTCATTCACACAGCAGTTGAAGTCTAAATGGGAAGTGAAAACTAAAAAGAGGAAGTCACATTCTCAGTGACCAGATTAGAATCAAAATGACCAGGAAAATTGGAGAAGTAGTAAGAAGTAAACAAAGTAAGTAAGGAACATGGGTGGGCTAAAATAAACAAAGAAGTAAACAAATTTCTTCTTCAAAAAGAGGACAGGTTGCCTATTGGCAGGTAGACAATTATTTAGAGATTTTAACTAATAACAAGCTGATGAGGATCAATATTGCCTAAAAAGCAAACACTACATTGTGAAATGTATTCCTTACTAAAATTAACCTAAACTCCTGATTCCTAGTTATCATTTGCAAACACTAAGAACATATTGTTTTTTTCTTTTTTTTAAAAAAAAAGCCAGAGGTGGCATTCACCTTAAAAAAAAAAATGTGGGAAACACCGCTACTCAAAAGACTACAATAGCACAGACTGAAAACTAGTTTCATTGTAAGATGGGAGAAAGATGATTTCTATTCTCTTGCAAGAAATTGGGGGTAATTAAATAATGATCTTCAAATAAGAACAACAATTATAAAGATGAAAGGTTGTGGATTCAACTCTCATGTATTCAATTCTCATGTATCCTAAATTAAAAGTGGATCAGGTATACTCAACTTCCGTGAAAGGCTGAAAGAGAAAATGTAGTTAGATTGTATTAGGAAGGAGTTAATTTAGAATAGAAAAGGACTTAAAAGATAACAGGATAAAAAGGGTGGCTTGAAAACTGGAACAATTGAAAGAAACTGGTAGAATTTCTGTCAATAGATTTGTACTTTTCTAAAATGGTGAAATGTGGAGATACATGGAGGGATGAAATACAAATTATAATGTTCTTTAGTTTTCTGATTGTGCCTTAGGCTGTAGCTAGAATAAATAACTTGCATGAAGACTTACAAGCTACAAAAGAGGGAACACGCTTGATATTATCCAAACTACTGATAATGTCAACAGACATTTTAGAAAAGTATTCTGTTACATCCTTTAACCTATGTGCAATATCTATATCAGGTGATTGCAGATCTACTAAGATAAAGATCTGAGATCTACAAAGCAAAGTATCCTAAGCAAGTAGCGTTCCTTTTATTTCCCTTTTGATGCATGCTTTTACTTTAATTTTTAAAACTTTTATTTTCTTTATAATCGATATGTATTAATTGTAGGGCATTTAAAAAGTACAGACAAGTAAACAAGAACAATAACCATATATGTAATTCCACCATTGGGGCGGGGAATCAATCAACATTTTCATGTATCTCTTTTCAGACTTTTTTCTATACACATGTGTGCAAAAATATTTTATAAAGTATACTTCTTATGTGGTATATTTTAAATGTTTATGAAAATGGGAATGTCCCACTCACTTGATTTAATATCACGAACACGATTTCCTACACATATTCTAGATATACATTGTCATCTTTAATTGCATAATCCCTACTTATGGTCATTTAAGTGTTTCCAATTGTTCATTATTATTAACGACTGAATTATCTTCAATATTGCTTCAATTTTAGAAACTGCTTGAGCGCGCGTGTGTGTGTGTGTGCGCGTGTGTACAGCTGCTCTATACTCCAGCAATTTGCTCTACAACCAGGTTAACTTTAAAGAAGGGTGAGCATTTTGTCGCCTCCTACTCGTCTTTCTGTACCGTGAGAATGGAAGTTAATTGACAGTGGAGATCTTGCTTTAACTAGCAGTGTTTCCCAGCACAAGCACGTGCTCTAGAAATGATCTGTTGGATGAGTAAATGCCCTGGATTTCTTCTTTACTCCAATACCTTCCTTAAAGATTTTTATTTTTTTTTAAGATTTATTTATGTATGCATACAAGAGCTGGGGTACAGGCCCGAGGTGTGGAGGTGAGAGGATTCACCAGAGACAGAGTGGGGAACAGAACAGGCAGACTGACTGAAATACACTGCTGAGGGCGAGACAGGAGAGGTCTGCTGCGCCGTGTGGGTAGCTCCCTGGCCTGCTGGGGATTGAACTCCTGCTGCAGAGGTGCGGATAACTTCACAGTACTGTGCTTAACTCCTTGTGCCACTAGGGAGGCCCATTCTCACGGTACAGAAAGACTTGAGTAGGAGGCAACAAAATGCTCACCCTTCTTTAAAGTTAACCTTGTTGTAGAGCAAACTGCTGGAGTCTAGAGCAGGTGTACACACGCACACACGCGCGCTCAAGCAGTTTCTAAAATTAAAGCCTCCACAGCTAACAACTGCTAGGTTTATGCATTAAAAACACCAGGGCACAACATCTGCCTCAGCCACTGCTCCAGGAGCAACACCGAAAATGTGGACTGAGCGCCCCGCAGCCTGTCTCCAGCCTCGGGGCGCCCGCCGGGGTCGCCCACGCCGCACTCCGGCGCTTTCCACCGCCTCATCCCACCCCGGGCCGTGAGGACACGGCCTCCCACCCTCGCCGGGAAGCGGCTCTGAGACCACACACGCGGCTGCTGGCCCGGGGGTCAGGGCGAGGGTGGAAACAAACTTCGTGAACTGGGCTGGGTAAAGCGACTCCAGTCAGGGACTGGGGCACCTTAAAACTCAGCACGTTTTGTTGTGTTTTAATGGTGTCCACGGCCGACTGAGGGTCCCTCCCGGGGCTGAGCCCCAGAGTCCCCGGCAGGCGGCTGCAGCAGGTGGCCCCGGCCTCCGGCCTCCCCTGCAGCTCGCGCGGCTCCGGGGACGGCTTCCGCGGCGGCCTCGTCCACGCCGCGCGCCCGCACCCACGGGACCCCCGCGGGAGAGCCCCCCAACCTCCCCCCGCCCCCGGGCAGCCGCGCTTTCCAGGAGCCGGCGGGCCGCCTCGCCCCCCGAGTCCGCGCGCGCGCCCCGAGCGCCCGCGAGCCTCACTCAGGGCCCGCCCCGCACCCCGCGGGCGCCCGGGGCTGCCCCGGCGCCGCCCGCCGCCCGGCGGCCCGAGGGGCGGGGGCGCTGCCGCGGGGGGCGGGCGCGGCGCGCGGGAGGGGAAGGGGTTCTCGCGCGACTGGGCGAGGTTTCCGGTGTTGTGACTGAAACCCGTCAATATGGCGGCGATCGGCCGCGGCCGCTCACTGAAGAACCTCCGAATACGAGGTAAGCCCGCTGCCGCCTTCGCCCCCCGCCCCCCGCCCTCGCCGCCCCCCGCGGCGCCGGCCTCCCCCCGGCCCCGGGTGGGGGAAGCGAGCCGGGCCGCTGGCCGGGGCGCCGCCGCCGGCCTGGGAGCGTATCCTAACCCGGGCTGTGTGTCTGTTTCGCGCAGGGCGGAATGACAGCGGCGAGGAGAACGTCCCGCTGGATCTGACCCGAGGTAACACGGGGCGCCGCGGGCGCCGGCGAGGGCGCGCTGCTGGGGGCCGCGGGCCGGGGCCGGGGCCGGGGCCGGGGCGGGACCCGCACGGGACCGGCGCGGGTGCGGGAGGCTGAGCCTGAGCCCCGCCTGCCGGCCCGCGGGAGCCGAACCCGGGGCCGCCTCCCCGGGCCCATCCCCCTTCACGGCGCCTGCTGCTTCCTTCGCCCTGAGCCCTGCTCGGGCCTCGGGGTGCTGCGGGTGCCGAGGAGCACCGAGCCTCGCGGGTCCCCGGACCCGCCTGACACTGCCGGAGCCGGCAGCCGAATCCCGGGGGCGGCCGGAGGGAGGTGGAGGCTGTTATTTAGGTTGCCAGAGGATGTCTGAGGGAAGAGACCACATCCTGCCCTCCCCGGCCCCCAGAACCGAAGCCGGCCGGACCTGCTAGGTTCTTGCTGACCGCGTGACTGCCTTTCTCTTGGTCCACCACCCTGGGGGACGGGCAGCGTTGATAACTCGGTAGTGAAACCCGGAGCGAATGCTCACTGCCGAGCGACTGCTCTACGCTGGCCTCCCCCACCCCCTTCCCCTTCCCCTTCCCTTCCCCTTCCCCTTCCCCTTCCCCTTCCCGGGCGGCGGGGACTGTAGTTGGCCGAGACCGCCCCCTCGCCCTCGCTGCAGGTTCATTGTTTACCTTCTGCAGCGGCGGCGGGTTTGTTTACACCTTCGGGACTGGGTGAAGCCGGGTTGTTTTTTTTTTAGGACCTAATGCGGCTGCTCGCCAGTGTAATATACCCTTGATCAGTCACGACATGGGATTTTATTCGAGGATCTTTCACCGAAGAGTTAGTGGTTCTATACAGGGTTTTTCTTTTCTCTTTGCGGTAAACAGGATCTGGTCTACTGATTCTGAAGAAGTCATGTTCACACTGGCTTGTAGTTTAGCGTGTCAACGGGTTCTTCTCTGCAGAACCAATTTCCTTTTTGAAATCTGAAAAACACTTTAGGAAGTTAAAGTCGTAAACATTCTATATGAATTTTTTTTTTTTAAATTGAAACGTCGTTGACATGATTTAGCAACAGTATTTGCAAGTCTCCTTTTTGAGGTTCATCTCTATTTAAAACAGTACATGCTGTTTTGTTTCATTTTGTGTATCATGTGAGATTACTGCTTTGTAAATGACAGGTTCGTTTTCATTTAGCTACAACATGTTTGTAACAATTGATTCTGAAAGTTCAGGGAGAAGAGTTTCTAAAATAGAATAGTGCTTAACTAATAGCAGTGGCAACTAATTAGATCGCTAATGCACTGAATTGGAACACTTTTTCAGCAGATGGAGTTTGAGTATTAGTACAGAATGATACAAAGCTTTTGACTTTGTGTAACAGTTTGGAAACTTGATTAAATATTACACATATGAAAATTCTTACAAAATGTATGTGGGAAAAAATTTCCTAGTAAATTTCCTAACATAATAAGGAAAATTCCCACAACTCTCAAATTCAGCATTACCATTCTGGAAGAGATGTAGTTTATTGATTTAATTTCTGTATGAGCATATATATTTTAGATGGAGGTCAAAAGAACACTTATTAGATAGATCTTGAGTCTAATTTGTGTTATTAAAATCTTGGATATCGTGCTAGAAGTCCATTTTAGTTGTACTTTAAATTGATTGATCTATATGTATGGTAATTTTTCTGATGGGTGTCAAACTTTGGGGAGTAAAAGAACTTGTGTACAAATCTGATTTAATATCTTTTTGTTTAGTCCAATTTTACTGAAGTACACAGATAGCGCTGTATGTTTACCATTTAAAATGCTGTATTCCCTGAGTATTTCGTAAATGCCTGTGTGGATAAGCATTTCTGGATTAATACAGAAAATGCAGTTTCTGCTTGCCCTTTCAGACTGTACATCAGTTTGGAAAATATACATAGCCAATTGAAAACTGATTTCAAAAGCAATATACAACTGAGAGGTTATGAGAACTGTATAGCTAAATCTTGAGGAAGTTTAGAATAAAAAAAATCTGAATTGGATTCACTAAAGTTATGCCATTGTTTAAGACTACTATTCTGACAAACATTTCATTGTTCAAAAAAGGCTTGTGGATCTAACATGAAGAAAGCTCATGAGGAATTAAACTTGGCAATAATTTGAGAACTGTGGGGTAGTCTGGGTTACAGCTGCAGGACAGCTGTTTGTGGATTGTGTTACAGTATGTTTTAGGTAAAGTTTAGGCAACCAAAAATACGTACTTTAAAATAATAAGGCAGTGTTTGCTCTTATTCTGATTGCTTCTATGTAACCTTTGAGAAGTTCATTGTGTAGTTTTCTAACAAAGTTCATTATAAAATAGAGGTAATGGTCATTGCAATTTCTAAAATGGCCATCACTCTATAGGAAAAAGAGAGCTGACTGTAACACCAAATAGATCTGGGTTGTAATCTCAGCTGTGATACGTAAGTATCTAAAAAAAGAAGCAATAACTTCAAAAGGTTATTAAGAATGTGAGAAGTAAATGAACTAGTGCTTAATTAAAGTACTCAGTACAGGACTTGATACCCTGTGAGTGATGTTAACTAAATTTTAGTTGCCTTCTTACACTGTGAAAACAAAATAATTTATATCACATTAAAAATACTTCAAATGATTGATTATATTATTATTGTTTATAAGGAATCATGATATTCAAATTTTCTTTTTTTTTTTTAACATACTAAATTGGTTGTAGACTGATCTCAAATAGAGTTCTTGAATATAACCACTATAAAAATATCTGCCCGATTACCAGGAAATTAGGTATATGTACTTTATCTATTTTTTGCATGCAAGATAAAATGTTTCATTTTACAGAACTTTAGATTTTTCTCCCTGACGGTAGAAACTTTCTTAGTAATAATGACATGGCTAGCCTTGCAAGCTTCTTGAAGCCCCAAAGTTAGTAAGATTCCTTGGTTTTAATACTGGTGTTAGTGCTGTGGTTTATAGGTAATGTGCTTTAGTTGACATACTAATTTTTAAACTAGTTTAGAAACTTCATTGAACTAGTTTAGAAACTTCACTGGTCAGCTTACTGGGAATTGTTGCTTTCAGTTTTGTTCAGTCAACAGCTCTCATTAATTTGTGAAAGTCCCAGATATTTGCTATTGATAACATTAAATACTCTTCTTTGTTTGGCATGCCAAAATCTATTTGGAAAACCAAATGCTTCCGATAGCCACTTCCACTGCAAGGGTAGACCTTTTTTTTAAATCAGTCCACTGGTGCATCTCTTCCTGATACTGAATAACTTGAAAAGACACCGAGTATTCTTCCTGTGTAAGCCCTTCCTAGTATAGTTTAACTTTTGTATTCAAAGTGAATTCCCAGGACACGGACACACCTGTATCTAAATATAACTATTAGGATATATAATTTATTTTAAAATATTGAGTTTTGTATTTTTGGTGATCCAACACACTTATTTTCCCATTTACAAGAACAAAAAATTTGACTGTCTTACTGTTTAATATTGAGAAAAAGTCAGATGGTTATTTGAATTATGTAAATTTGTATACAGAGTTTTTGTTTTCTACTTAGATTTTTCATGTTTAATTGCTTGCTTCAGTTAGACAAAACAAACTGAATTCCTAGTAGATGCTAGATACTGAATTTTTTAAGTGGAGAAATAAAGATGAGGATGATGTTACTCCCTTTTTAGGCGTTTACTGGAACAAACATTAAAAAAAGTGATTTTGCAATATGGAACAATAAATTAAGTAATCAAACTGTTCAAGGAACAGAAGTAGCCAACAGCAGAGAAAGATTAACTGTCTGTTGGGATCAGAGAAAATTTCACAGAAGGATTGATTTCTCATAACAGTTGTGGTGGACCTAGTAGAAGGAACTGAACCTTGGCCTTCCAAGAGAATATACCACATCCTGAGAAAGGGAAAGTCAGAAAGAAGAGGAGTTAACCTGGGAGGCCACTGATGTATAAACTGAGAGATGACTGAGGAGGGTGTTGATGACAGAGATGAAGATGAATATGTGTTAGAATGGAGGGAACATCACCTTCAGGTTCCAGACTGACTGTTACTTTCCTGCTTGCAGAAAACTTTATTAATAAGATAGAAGTTGTCTGATGTGAATTCCCTTATCTCCTCTTTGTCCCTCATCTTCTGTTTGTATTTCACTCATACTTAAACCTTCTGTTTCCCTGACTTAGTGAATAAGGCGCCTCTGTTCCTTTCCAAGACTAACTTGGAATTTTATGTCCTTGATACTGTTTCCTCTTAAGATATTTTATAGAACTAAAATTTCTTCTTTCTTGTTGTTGGCTTAGCTTCTTGTGTTCAGCAGAGATTTGTTATATCCTTCATATGGACCAAGTAGCCATGTGATGAGGATAGATGTGGAAAGAAAAAGATGATGAAACAATTATTTTTGTAGGCTCTGCAGATAGACTAGTTTACCCTCACGCCACGGCTTTCTTCCTTAGCTGTTGTAGTCTTACAAGCACAGCTGTATTGAAAATAGTTTCTTAAAGGATGCTAGTAACCTTGTAAAGCTCATTGGTCTTTTTAAATTTCCCATTTTCTTTTTTTATTTTATTTTATTTCTTTGTGTATCAGTAGTTTTGTTTATTAGCAGTTAATAACTTAATAGTTTTGTTTCAGTTACTAAAATATCTCATTTAATGTTCAACAATTCTTTGAGGTTCTCTTATTATCCCTGTTTTACAGTTGACCAAATAGGCTTTGAAATTCTAAAGAACTGAAACTTTAGAAAGGTAAGTAATTTGGCAAGGGCACAGGACTAGTGAATGAGTAACTGCAGCTCATGTATTTGTAGTCACTACATTATTGCTATTCTTGCAACTCTCACTCGATTTCGGTGAAATATTCCCTCGGTTCTTTCCCTACTTCTTGTGCCACTCTTTCTCTTTTTACTGACTGGTTTCCCAGCTCTTTAAGTAGATGAGCCTTAAGAGTCCCTCCTTGATTTTTTTCCATCTCTCCTAATGGTGCTACTTCCTGGAATAACCTTTTCGCTTGTGGCTTCAAAATCCATGAATTGATATGGTTGCTATAATTACACGTTTATTCAGACTTTCCCTTCTAAACTTACAGAGCATTTTAGCATATGCACTTGTTAATCATCTTCAAGTCACAGATGTTTAAACCTTTGTAGCTCAGAGCATGCCCACTTGTGCCACCAGCCTGTGTTGGCCAGGCTGCCAACCTACTCCTCACTTTTCGATGCTCGGTTGCTGTGTTGCTCCTATTTCCTTCTGAATGCAGTCTTTCCTTCTTTTCCTTTTCTCATTGGTCTCGTTTAGATCCTCATCCCATTTGGATTAGAGTTAAATACTCTTTTTTCTTGCCTTTTTTCACTCCCTCTGCTGTATTATTGTCTGGCTTATTTCCCTGACTTTGATCTTTCCATTGCCTTACATTAAAAAAAAAAAATGTGCACCCATACCCACTATTCATTTCTTACAGAATGTCGTCCAAATTTCTTATCTTGGCCTTTCTTGTAAAGGCCTTTAGAACCATATCCAGAATTATTTTCCTATGTACTATCTTAACCATACTATTTTAAGTATATTTGTCCCTCTGCATAATTCGGTAACATAATCCCTCTCTTCTTTACATGAAGTAATTCTTAAAAGGAATTGGTGAGAGTTTGCTAACTAAAGCACCAACTTCCTATTCCTGTTCTTTTTCCTTGGAGATTGTCTTATGTCCCTGGTTGAGAGTCATTGCTTTAATCAAAGACTGCTATTTGTTATTCCCTGCACATGGTACCTGCTTTCTATTTACTTGACCTTGCATAGGTTGTTTCTTCTGCCTAGAATTCCATTTCTCGCTCCCTATTTGAAATCTAATTCCTTAAGGTGTGGATCACATGCTACTTGTTTTCTGGAAATATTTCCCTTTCATTCTAATAGGGTTTCATTGCTTCGTCCTCTACTTTTCCACAATTTTGTTTATTCCTTTCTAAATAGTGCTTACCATTGACTTGAGATCCTTGTCCAATGCGTTTTCCCTTCCTAGATCTTAAGTTTATTCCCAAACAGCTATCATAAATAATAACAAGCATTTATTGAATGGAAGAATGGAGACAGGAAAGGAATAGTGTGGTAATAAAAAAAAAAATAGAAGTAAAAGAGCATTTCAAGTTTGCTGACCTGAGATACAATGAAATTGATACTGCCTTGAAATGGAGAAATCATTTTATTTTATTTTATTTTTTAAAAAGAGTTATTTATTTATTTATTTATACTAGCACTGGGTACAGTCAGAAGCGCGCTAGGGTGAAAGAATTCACCAGAGTCAGAGCGGAGAGTAGAATAGGCAGACCGACGAAGTACACTGCTGAGGGGAGCAGCGGGCGGCAGGAGAGGTCTGCGTGCCATGTGGGTCCATCCCTGGTGGCCCGGGATCAAACTGGCACTGCAGAGGCTGCGGGCAGCTTCGCAGCCCAGCGCTCAACCTCTGCGCCACTGGGGAGGCCCGAGAAGTCATTTTAGAAGGGATGATAATGAGTTCAGGTTTGCATTTTGAATTTCAGGTTATTCACTTTGTCAGAGATGTGTCAAAGGTAGCAGCAAGTACTAGAATGGAAGTTTTACTTCTAAACTTGGTGATTTGGTGGTTCTCTGTAGAGGGCATTGAGAAAGAAAAATGTAAATGGAGAAAGTGTTGAAGATTTGGGTGGTAGAGGATAAGCTGATGAAAGAATATATCATAGGGTAGATATCAATAAAAAAAAGGGGGGGGATCAAAAGAAGAGAATTAGCAAGATTATGACCTGTAAACCCAAGAGGAGAGTTTTAGGTTGAAGGGACTGAGAGATTGTAACATTGAAGATGTGGCCTAGAGGACTCAGTTCTATACTTCCTTAACCTAAGGATGATCTTGACATGCTGATCTCTCCTGGCTTCAGTTTCCTGATCTCTAAAATGCATATTTGTGGCACTCTCACCTTCCATCTCTCTTTGTGATTCTCCGATATTACCGTGTTCCTTGAATATTGCAAGGTTAAAGAGAAAGCATTTATAGCCTTATTAAATCACCGCCAGTATTCCCAGAAACAGTAATGAATACATGTAGGAGTGATTGTATTTCATAGCACGTTAAATGTAAATTCTGGTCAACTCTCAATTTCCTTTTAAGTGATCATCTGCAGTGACTTGCTGCCTCCTCCCCCTCCCAGGTCTCAGGCTACTGAAAATAGGGCTGTGAAAAGCACAGTGGGGTGAGTGAATGGTTTGCATGCCTGTTATCTGTATCTGACTATCACCAAGCTAACCACAGTCCACTCTCAGTTATCTCCATTTTAGAAGGTGAACAATGGTGGAAGCATGCTGAATATGTAATCTAAATTCGTTATTTAGATCGGGAAGATTTTATATTCTTTTCCCCTCCCCACAATAGATTGATGTATTTTTCTTTTACATTTTATTTGAATTATTAGCATCAATTTTTATATCATAAGCAAATGCTATTAGAATAGTGGAAGAAAGTAAACAGGTTAATATTTATTAGGCAATCCACATATAAATAATTGAGAGTTGACTGTTAATGCTTTTTGGATCATCCATTGTTTGTATTATCTGTGCTTTTTGTCAGTATGGCCAGGTTAAAGCTGAATAACTACTTAATATATCTCTGTGATGAATGTAATTATAAAATTATGCAAATGACAAAATAAGTTGAAAATAATTATGTAAAAAGTAGCTAAGTATAGCATTCATATGTCCAAAATCACAGGGTTAAAAGTTAATTGAAATATAAGTCCATTCTTAAAATTCTGTTTATAAAATTGTCTGGCCAGATAGATTACATAATCTGTACAACATATCTGGTAATGATGAAATTTTATATAAGCTATAAAGCTGATGATGTGCTCAGGCTTCAAACATACCCTGTTTAAGGAGTCGACTGAATTTAATGGGAAATGTTAAAAAAAAAAAAGAGTTTTTAATCTTATCTCTCATTTCCTGAATTTTAGAAAATCTGGCTCCTGCAACTACTTTTCCATTTTTTTAACCCAATATGTTGAAGAATTTGAATTTGTGGTTTTGTTAATGTTGGTCAGCATATTTTTGATGAATATATAATCAGATTAGTAAGAGGCATAATTCTTGGCTTCAAATAATTTATATTACAGTTAATATAGATCCCTGTGAGTAAATAATGTAAGTCAGTATTATTTAAAATACTTGCCCTTTATCTTAATAAAGGAATCAGAAGCCAGCAGAATTCAGAAAAAGTGGGATATCAGTAAGGAATGACATAGAGGGAAGACTTCATAGAAGTATTGACACATCTAAGACTTTTGCATTTGAATAGAGTTCTAGATCAGGGCTTTAAAAGTCATAACTTAAATATTTCGAGAACTGACATATTCCTGTCATGTTATTTAGTATTTGAAGATAATGTTGAGCAAAAAGTTGGGTGATGAGGTCTGTATATAATTTATTTAACTGTTGAAGACTGATTATATTTCAAAGTAGAGCTGTTTGACCTTTGAAGGTACTGCTGTACTAAACTTGAGAGATTTTAGGCATATTGTGAAATGTAATTGTGTGCTTGTCACTATGAGTCCATAAATGTTGGCTGCATTCTAAAACCAAGTATAAATGATTTTTTTCCTTCCATTGTTTCATAGTATATGTGTCTTCTCTCTCCTTCATTAATACTGCATGTTCAAAGGGCTCTGTAAATTTATCATCAAACTATTTTCTAGAAGTATGCAGAGACTATAAATGGAATAGTTAGTGTTTTTATTTTCCATAGTAAAATGATCATATTTTCTAATCTCAAAATTTAAACATGTAGCCTGGATAGTGAATTAGAGTGCTTGAAATTAAGATTATCCTGAAAAACAAGGAATGTTTTCATTGCCAAATTCAGATACCCTATCCAGCCCTCTAGTTATTTGGGTAAAGGATAAACAATATTTGGGGAAATTATTATTCTATTAAAGCAGCAAAAAGAAACTTGAATTGCCACTTGTAGGCATTTTTGTAATTTTGTTCAGAATCCAGTGTAATTTCATGTAGTTCTTATAATAAATAGTGAAGAGACCCCAAAGCTGTAAACAAAGAAGATTGCCAAGTAATTTAGTTACGGAGAAGGAATAGCTTGCCAGATAAAAGTATATTTAACTGTTTTTAAATGTGTGCACATACATATTTTTATCAGTAATTTTATACTTTGAGAAATCTCATCTTAAAATAGTATTGCTAATTATTTCCATGTTTAGTGTTCATCCCTATATACTAAAACTTTTAATTGCCCTGTTTTTTTCCCCCACTCTAATCCTGTATAACACACACCCTAACCTTCAACCATACTACCATCACTACCAGTCCCTTCCCCCAAGAAAAAAAAATAAAGGAAAAAAAGAAAAAGAAAAGCTCTGAGGGGAATAGAGATGCAGAAAGAGTGAGAAGACTCCAGTGGTTGGAGGTAGGTGAGCTGTGAACTCTTAACATTTAGCTGTATGGCAATTTTTTTTCGTGTGGGATGAAGTGGCAAGTGGAGTATTGTGGAATGTTTTATTTAGCACATGTGTTGTAGATAAGTTTTTAATCCTGTCCTGTTATATGATAATAGTATGAAATCATGAAAATGAGGTATTTGAATCTAAATAACTATTTTCTATTCTGTAGTCTGAAATTTCTAGTTTATTTTTGAATGGCAGAACTTGGTACAAACCAGGTCCAGATTAATTCCTGTACATTAAATTTCATATGACATATGAGAATTCTTAACATCAGACTTTATAACATTTTAATTGGTTAAATTTCATTTCATTTCATTATTTTTTTATTTATTAAGGTTTATTTATTTATATAAGCACTGGGTACAGTCAGAAGTGCGGGAGGGTGAGAAAATTCACCAGAGCCAGAGTAGTGAATGGAACAGCCAGACTGACAAAATACACTGCTGAGGGGAGCAGCGGACGAAACAGGAGAGGTCTGTGTGCCATGTGGGACCCTCGCGGGTGACTGGGGATTGAACCGGTGCTGCAGAGGCTGCAGGCAGCTTTGCAGCCCAGCGCTCAACCGCTGGCCACCTGGGGAGGCCCTCATTTATTTAATTTTTAACTGAGATAATATTGGGGTTAATCCTCCCCACCCCCCCAATCAGGTATTACCACCAGAGTGCACCCACCACCAACTCACCCATATTTCACCACCATAGACCATTGTGCTTCCTTCCTTCCCTCTTCATTCCTTCCCCTCCCTCACTTGCTGTTTCAGGTCCATCCTCAACTATCAAGGATTAGTTTTTCAGCTTGTATTTATCTGACTATTCATTTAGTTATTTTATATTCCACATATTAGTGACACCATCGGTGTTTATCTTTCGCCTTCTGACTTATTTCACTTAGTATTATCCTTTCAAGCTCCATCCATGTTGCCTCAAATGGCATGAATTTATCTTAATCAGTTAAATTTTAGATTATCATAGCCTTAAAAATGTTTAAATCACGCTGTATATTTTAGTAAGAGCCTTACAATGGCCTCTTTCTCCTTTGTCGTAGGCAAATTCAGTGCTGTGTGTTCATGTTTCAATATTGTTTTGAATACATAAATATAGATTAGTGTTTGACCTAGCATAGTAGAAGCAAATTTTAAAAGATGTTGATTATTCTTCAAAGTGAAGTAAAGGGGTTAATGAGATTTGGATAAGCTGTGGCAGTAACCTTCTGCTGTTACTGTTTCTTCTAATAGCAGTTTTCTTTTATTAAAACTGTTCAGACTGTGATTTTATACCTCTGAATCACTTGCTGTGTTTCGACCAGTGTTACCTCAATTAAAATAAAAGTTACCTTTTTTCACTATTGTTGATAATTGTTTTTATATTGTAAAAATACTGCAGAGAAAAATGTAGTTATTTTAAAATAAATAATTATATTACCATTAAATGTATTTACATATTAATGGATTTGGAGGAGTTATGTGTATTTATAAGTATCATGTCTATCTTTAAGCATATTTGAAAGCTACTTTAGAAAATACTCTCTCATTCAAAATAGGAATCTTCTCTACCAGTATCTGACAGATATCTTCTATCATCACCCAGTCCTTACCCTGATTGTAGCATTTTCTTAATGGTTTGTTCCTTTGTTGAACAGCAATGTTTGTTAATAAAATTATCCCAAATTAGCTAAAAATTTAATGAAGTATAATTTTTCAGTAGTTGGTCTTCCCTTTGAAACAGTTTTCTTATTCTTTTATAAGTATGTACAAATAAGAAGTAGTAGATGTAATCAGATTGGACACTGTCATATATTAGAGAGAAACTTTTTTTTTAAGATTTATTTCATTTATTTATATAAGAACTGGGGTACAGGCCAGATGCGCGGAAGGGTGAGAGGATTCACCAGAGACAGAGTGGGGAACAGAACAGGCAGACTGACAAAATACACTGCTGAGGGGAGCAGCGGGAGCGACAGGAGAGGTCCCCCGCACCATGTGGGACCCTCGACGGCCAGGATTGAACCGGTGCTGCAGAGGCTGCAGACAGCTTCATAGCTCAGCGCTCAACCGCCTGTGCCACCAGGGGTGGCCCTGGAGAGAAACTATTACCGTTTTCTCTCATATAGGCCAATCACCAACTATTTTTGAGTACCATTTTTTGTGTTGACATTGTTCTAATTAGTATATGTTTAAAATGTGGTCTTTGAACCCTATGTTGAGGGCTGTGTTAAAAACATAATTTAAATTGTGTAATTTAATTTTAATACATAGGAAATATGTATTAATATCCCTATATAACTGATGAAGAAAGTGAGGCCTGGATGATGCCTCACCAACAGTAGAAATATTGGCAGTAAGATTCTAAAACCTATGCACTGAATCCTTTACAGTTATTTCTAAATAAAAGTACTATAGAAGACAAATCATATTGCTGGAATAATTAGTGACTAATGAATATTTTATATATCAGAAAAATGTTGATGTGGAGACCTCAGGAAACAAGTTATTATCTCTGAAATGTACATTTTATCCATTTTGATAAAATTACTTCTGGAACTATTACATTTTTCTCGAACTTCTTAAGAATATATTAACTATACTTTATGGCTCATGCCATCATTGTGAAAATTGATTATTGTGTGGGTGGGAAGAAGACAATGTATTAGTACTATACATAACATTGGACTGCTCTTTTGAATCTTATGTGCTCTATCATTGCAATCACCTCTTTTTAAATTGCAAATATTCCCATATTTAGCAATCCTTTCATTCTCTGTTTTTCACAGCACTTTCACTGTGCTGTGAAATTGAAACTATATAGCTGGACTATAGCTAAGAACATGCATTTTGGAGCTGTAATTTACAATATTACATGCAAAATAAGAATAACTGATTTGTGATTATGAAGCAGAAGGATCCTGCTGTCAATAATATACATAACCTATATTGAATAAACTTGGTGATGATACATACTTTGAAGTTTTATTGCTATTTTGGAGTGCTTACTTTTGTATTCTGGTTATTTTCCAAATAATAATTGTCTCATAGTTCAAAACAGGTGAGGTATGACTTGATGATGGGGTTGGTACTTATATATACAATATGGATATAGTAGAATTATATGAAGATAGATCGTAGCTATAAAGTATTGCTAATCTGAAAAAATGACATTTAATAATATATTAATTACATGCAGCAGAGACAATCTACAACTAAAGCTAAGAACATGCCCTTTGGAGTTAGACATCTGGATTTGAATCTTGACCCTGTCCCATAGAAGTTTTTAATTCTGGTAAAGTTGCTGTCTCTTAGCATGTTGGAGATAACACTTATTTGAGGAGTGAAATATTTGTAAAACATTTATTACAGGTTTGGCACATAGATATAATAGATATTAGTGGTTATTTATGTAGTCAATAAAAACATAAGAGGTGAGAGAACAGAGAGGTTAAGTATGAGCTGGAGAAAAATAAAAGAAAGTGGTGCATTGTTTCAACTTTGAATAAGTAAAATGTGGTTAAATCAAGAGGACTATGAGGCCTCTCTGGTGGCACAGCAGGTTGAGCACAGTGCTGTGAAGCTGTCCGCAGCCTTTGCAGTGCAGGTTCAATTTCAGGCCAGCCAGGAAGATACCCACATGGCGTGGCAGACCTCTCCTGTCCTGTCCGCTGCTCCCCTCAGCAGTGCTTTTGGTCTGTCTGCCTGTTCTGCTCCCCACTCTGTCTCTGGTGAATCCTCTCACCCTCCTGCACTCTGGCCTGTACTCCAGCTATTGTATAAATAAAAAATAAATCTTAAAAAAAAAAAAAAAAGAGGAATAGGTCATGAGTAAAATCAGGAAACTATTGAGAAAGGAATAAAATGAATAGATCAATAGAATATTAGTCTTCACATTGTAATTACAAGATGGGGTATGTTATTTAAGGTCTTGAAAGCTATGTGGAGATGTTAGACGTGTTTTCTTTTTACATGTTAAAATATATACAGTGAGAGAATAGTAAATGTTATTTTAAAATTTTTCATAGAAAACAGATTAAAAATGTTCTTCATAAATATGGCAGTTCTTTGAGTTTTGACAGATTGAACAGAGTATTGCAATACTGTAGAAGCTCTATTTTGTCTCCTTTGAGATAGTCTTAACTCATCAAGAATACCACTGTTCTGACTTATAACATGATAGAGTAGTTTTGTCTGTTTTTGAACTTTATATAATGTAGTTATACAATATGCCCTTTAACATATATGTCAAATATGTAATATTACCATGCTGTATAAAAATTATTTTAATCCAAATCTGTTTTTGTCTATTATGTTATAATGTGTATGGATTCTTTCCTTCTTTGTGGATAGTGGATTTATATAAGTGGATAGAGTTAGAAATAATTATACGAATTCCAACTCTTTTAAAGAAATTTGCATCATTTAGATTCAGCATTCTTTTATGTACAAACTCTAAACAGAATGGGAATGGAAAGAAGTCCCTCAACATAATAAAGGCCATATATCAACCCTACAGACAACCTATTACTTAATGGTGAAAAACTGAAAATTTTTCTTTAAGATCAGAAACAAGACACGGATTCATACTGTTACCACTACTGTTTAATTAACTTAGTATTAGAAGTTTTGATTAGAGCAATCAGACAACAGCAGGAAATAAAAGGAATCCAGTTGGGAAAAGTACAGTGAAACTCATCATTTGCAGCCGATGTGATGCTGTAAATAGAAAATTCCACCAAAACCTATCAGAAACAATAAATAAAAACATCAAAGTTGCAGATTAAGAAATTAACATACAAAAATCTTTGCATCTTTATATACAAATAATAACAAGATGGAAGGAAATTAACAAAATTCTGTTCACAATTGCTTCAAAAGAAATACTTAGGAATCAACTTAACCTAATAAGTGAAGGACATACAGTGAAAACTATGTTACTGAAGGGTGTAGATCATGACACAAGTAGATATATATTCCATGTTCATGGATGGGGATAGTCAGTGTAGTCAATATAAGGAAGTGGCATATTTTAATTTTGGATGAGTAGGATGTGGTTAAATCAAGAGGAATAGATTGTGACTAAAAGCAGGAAACAGTTTACTGACCTAGAAATGAAAAAGATATAGAATTTAATTCTTCATATTATAATTATGAACACTATATAAATGAACAATATATAAATTTAATGCCGTCCCCATCAAAATATCAACAGTATTCTTCAAGGAAATTGAACAAAACATTAAAATTTATATGGGGCCACAAAAGGTCTCGAATAGCCAAAGCAGTTCTGAGGAAAAAAGGAGAGAAATGGTGTATCACATTACCTGACTTTAAACTTTACTGTAAAATGATGGTAATTAAAGCAATGTGGTATTGACATACAAATAGACAAAGGATCAACTCAACAGAATGGGAAGCCCAGAAACAAATCCTGTGTGTATAGCACTAATTCAGGACCATGCAGTGGGAAAGAAGAGTCTCTTTAACAGATGGTTCTGGGAAAACTGAAAGCCAATTGTGAAAGAATGAAGTTTGATCACTCTAATTCCATGCACAAAAATAAGGACAAAATTTTGCCATTTGCAGCAAAATGGAAAGAGAGGAAATTAGGTATGGTAAAACAAGTAAAAACTACAAAGACAAGTATTGGACATTTGCATCGCAGACTATTTGAGAAAGCAAAATTCTTATGGAAATTAGCAGACTCTAATAAGTGAAGTAAGTTTTCTGAGATTCGAGGGAGGGAGGAGAGAGAACATTTCAAAGAGGTATAAAGGATTGAGTTGGAAAAAAAGATTTGAATCATTTTCTGAGTATCTCTGTCTTCTTGCCTTTGGGCCTGACCTTTTGATTGAATGACTAGAATTAGCCTATTAACACATCTGATAAGTGAATTTTTCATATTTTTTTCATTAGTAATGGTTTAAGGGGACAAAAGTATCATCCACAACAGAGTTCATAGCCATAGTTTAAAAAAGAGTTTGAAAAGTTGGAATTATAGTGCAAAAATGTTTTGTGTTAAATTGGTGGAAAGATTATCAAAATTGCTTTAGTGTTTTTCTACAGAGAATAAAAAGGAGGATGATACACATTACTTGTTCCTCACTTCAATAATATATTTACTGGCTATATGTTAATATTTTACATCATAGTTTTAATTGAACATCAGAGTTGAAAAGTTAGTACAAAATAGAGATTCTTCGCCTGACTTACCTAATTCTTTCTTAAAAGCTCAAAAAGACCAGTAGAACTGTCTTATCCTGCTCTAGTTTCATATAGGAAGAAAATATAATGTGTTTGACTTTTTAATGGACATGTTAAAACTTTATGAAACTGAGTCTCTTAAGATCTTATTAACAGCTGTAAAGTATCTCTATGCTATTGTTACTACTTTCCATTGTTTTTTCCAACTTTTCTCAGTGGTTTCAGTTTATCGTTTTCTATTTCTAGTCTGATGGTTCTTTACTGTAATCGGATACACTATAGAGATGGACTACTTTTTTTCTTTTTCTTAACTTTTATGTAGTATGTTATGTTCCTTGATTTGAAATAAATTTTAAAGTTTTTTTTTTGCATAATCTTCATTGAATATTAATTTCTTTTCCTATGAGATTTGGGGATGTTTTGATAGAAAAAGGTTTCACTGCCCCTGTCTTGATGATTGTCCCTCCAAAATTAGAACTGAGGTCTGAGAATATTACTTAGAAGTTGGTTAAATACCTGTTAGCAACTTTGTAACATATGCTTAACGTATATTAATAAAGAGTTTTACACATTTTAATATGCAAAAGCAACAATAAATGTGAAAGTGAAACAAAAATATTGAAGTATTAAACAAATACTAGTAATCACTTTATTTTAAATACTCAAAATGATAAATTTTTATGTATCTACTCTTTGAAGTATGGAAAACAATGTGTTTGGAATTCCCTGAATGTGGGAATTTTAAATAACTTTGCAGGTCTGCCTGATTTCTGAATCTAGACTGTTTACTTCACTGAACAGATTTAAGCAGAGTGTGGATTATTTGCTACTAAAAGAATACTTTTTTAATGGTGAATTTTGAGTGCTTATTTGATTCTGTTGGGAATGACATAATGCTGGAAATGTATACTTTTAAGGAGTATGTTATTTTTCACTCTTGTACATTCTAGTACATCATTTTTCTTTTTCAGTGATTTTAAATGATTTTCCTAGAATAGAGCAGAAGTAGTATAGTAAACTGTTGGCTGTCCACCACAATCAGAACTTGGTCTAAAATGATATTTTGATTAAAACATTATAAAATGTGAAGTCTATCAAATGCTTTGTTGTTTTAACAAATACTCTAGAAACTTATATTTCGAATAGATGTTATTTCTTCCTAAGCTGTCCTCTTGGAAGGGCATGTATGTCCAGTGGTGATGTCATTGTTTAAAACATTTTAAAAATTCTGTGTCTGAAGATTGCTGAAACTTAAAATGTGGTCCTTTAAATTGCAAATTAGCTTTTCCTTGAAATGAATTAATTAATTAGGCTTTGGGAAATAGGCTCAAATGTAATGGGAATTCATGAATTCATTCATTAATTTGAAATGAATTTATTGAGCATCTGTATTCTCTGCACTACATTAAATACTGGGACATGCATGACAAAATATTCTTTACAAAATATGTGATGGGGGTCCTCTCTGGAGGTGCAGTGGGTTGAGCGCAGTACTGTGAAGCTGTCTGCAGCCTCTACAGCGCTGGTTCGATTCCTGGCCTGCCAGGGAGATTCCCACATGGCGCGGCAGACCTCTCCTGTCTCGCCTGCTGCTCCCCTCAGCAGGGCTTTCAGTCCGTCTGCCTGTTCTGCTCCCCGCTCTGTCTGTGGTGAATCCTCTCACCCTCCCGCACCTCTGCCCTGTACCCCAGTTCTTGTATAAAAATAAATCTTTAAAGAAAAATGTGATGGCTGCCATTATAATGTAGCCCTTGACTGTCTTTAAAGCCACTCTCATTTTCCAGCTTTCCCTCTTACTAACTGCGTTTGGCTGAAAAACCTCCTTTCCACTCATTTCTACTCATATTTTCTTTTCAGGTCCTTTGTACTTCTACATTCTGTCTGGATTGTACTCCTCCCAATATCTGTGTATCTTGCTTCTTAATTCATTTAACTCTCTTCACATATTACTTTATCAGTGAGGCCTTCTATCATTCTTTGTAAAATAGTCCCATCTCCATTCCACTTTATTGTATTGCTTTTACTTCCATCATCCTTGTCATTACTGCCATTACGTTATTATTTGTAGTCTCCCTGGAATGTAAGCTTTGTGAAGACAAGTACTTTATTTTGCTGACCATTGTTTCCTTAGTATAGCACGTTGTATGTGCTTGGTAAGTATTGATTGATTGAAAAAATGACTCAGATGTGTGTTTCTCCTAGGCTCTTCAGACCAATTATTTCCCTGCTTATTCACCACCTTAACCTTGTATATCAGACTTTATTGAATCAAACAGTTATCTTATTCTAAACACCTTTCTATATTTCTGAAGTGTTATGATTTCTAAGAAAAATATTTTTCTCTTATATGTTTGATCTTCATCACCACTTCTGGCTTGTAGCTCCCAAAAGACTTGGAATTTCCAAAGTGTTGAGAGTGACAGATGTGTCTTTTGCTGTGTTCATGAGGGTAATTTTTGGAAAGCACTAGTGGAGGGCCCTGATTTCCTGAGGAAATAAGAGTTAACTTCATTTCTCCTCCCCCACACCTCTGGGAAGGAAAGAGGATCTGGAGATTGAATCATTTTGCCAGTGATCAATAAGTTAATCAGTCTAGCCTAAATAATGAAACCTCTATAAGTGCCCCCAAATAGGGATTTTGGACCTCTTCCAAGTTGGTGAACTTTGGAGATTCTGGAAGAATGGCATGCCTGGAGAGGGCATTGAAGCTCCTTATCCTTTCCCCACACCTAGCCCTAAGCATCTCTTCTATTTTGACTGTTCCTGAATAAACTGATCATTTAGTGAGTAAACAGGTGTTGAGTTGTGTGAGTAACTCTAGCAATTTAATCAAACCTGAGAAGGGGGTTCTGGGAACTTCTGATTTATATCGCTACTAGGTCAGAAACAACGTGGGCTTGCAACTGTCATCTGAAGTGGAGGGCAGTCTTGAGGGGGACTGAGCCCTTAACCTGTGGAATCTCTGGTAGAAGATTGTGTTAGAATTGAACTGAATTGCGTTAAATTGTAGATAACCAGCTGGTGTCTGAAAATTGCTTATTGGTGGTAGGGAGCACACGCACACACACACTTTGGAATTGGGTCTGGAACCGTGTTTAATTTCCCATCTGGTTAGGTGCTTTAATGAGGCCAAATTAGACACCCAGGAGACATCCTAGCCTCTATCTTTGTCCTTGTTTTCCACATCAAATCTTCACTGGTTAATAATAGATTTACTTCTGAATGCCTGTAAAATTTGTGTTGCTTTTCCTTTACTTAGGCCCTTATTTCCCTTCTTGGATGATTGCATTGAAGTCCCTATTCTAGTTCTGTACTAAAACATTTTTGGAATTATGTAAAATTAGTTATATGAAAGAAGGTTGACAGGTGTTTGGGGGAGGAGGGATTGTCAGGAGAAAACGCTTCCCTGAGGCAGGTATGTAGTTGATAGAGGAGTAGCAAGAATGTACCGTGTAAAGATATAGGGGGAAAGTCTTCCAAGTAGATGAAACTATTAGTACAAAATCCCAGAGATACTGAACAACCAATATGGTTAATCCCTGATGAGTAGGCAGTTTTGCAAAGGGAAGTTATTAGAAAATTTTAAGTCAGGGAATGACACCATCTGATTTTTTAGAAAGATCTCCTCTGCCTGCTCTGTAGAGAATGAACTGGAACCCCTGGTGCAAGGCTGTGCATAAAACAGGTTACTAAATCTGTGTTAATCAAGTAATCCTTTTATTTTTTTATATCCATTTTTGAATCATTTGAGACTACAGTGTTTTCTTCAAGAGAAAAAGTAGCAAAACTAATATTGTAAAAATAATTGTAAAAAAATGAGTCACTTCCTTGTAGGCTTTGTATGCCTAAACCATAATACTTTAATATTTTGAGTTACCAAATAATACCTGAGCTGTCATTAATTTAATGACATTGCTGTTCACTGTGAGTGAAAATGCTATATTCCTTTATTCATTAAATTAATTACTGTTTACCATAGGTGGTGGTGTGCTAACTTCTCTGAAGGTTCAAGGTTGAAGTTATAAGATAAACTAGACCTTGCTCTTTAAAGAGGCTCTAGTTAGTTGCAGGGCATTCAGAAATTGTAGAGTGGATGGATACTTAAATTTGAACACACATCAGAAGGTCAAAAAGGGAGTTATTAACCTTATATAACCTCTGCAAAAAATTGTGTTTATTTTACTTTCTTTGCTGATGCTGTGGTTAGATGCTTTCATTCAAATGTTGACTGTATTATTGGAAGTATAGAGAAATAGGGAAAATAGAAGAATGAATGAAGTTAATGTTTACATTTATTCTCTCTTAGGTTTTTTTTTTCTGAATATCATCTCTGATTAGCAGAATAGGGAAATTTTAGGGGGAAATCTTGTTTTATACCACAACTTTATTTTAAAAATTGTTTTTTTGTGCTTCTCCACCTTTAAATTAATTTTTCTTTTAGTGCAATTCCTATAATCTGTTTTCTTTTTCAGAATGACTTCTGGATTTTTAGCTGTTCTTCAGGTTAAAGACCTTTACTCTTCACTTAATTTTGCTTTTTAATTTTGTAGATGAACATTTTTTTTCTTTAGTGAATATTTATGTTTATGTACAGGCAATGTTCTGGATCCAGCTTGTGCCTTTGGTAAAGTAAAATTATGCTTTAGCTTTGGGGTTGGTTAGTGCACAGGAGTGCTATGGATGAGGTTGCTCAGCAATCATGACACTCTTTCTGCTGAACAACAGTGAGGCTTCATAATCCTAAGCATAGTGTTCCTGGCAGCACTAGGTTTGGCACTAGAGTTGAAACCTGGTTTGCCATAACAAATATAATTGTATAATGTGTGGGTTTTGTTTTATTGATTCAGGAATGTTTTACCCTTTTAACAAATAGTGGACGACTTAACTAAGATATAGTAGGAGAAAGAATATGAAAAATTTTGACTGGTGATTTGCCTTTAAAAAATAATTGGTGCAGAGAAGTATTTAGGTATAATCTAATCAATACTTACATGTTGTTAAAATTTATTGCTAGAAATATTTAGCAAGCATGATTCTTAACTGATACTATTATTTTTTCATGTGACATTTATTACTTAATCTGAACTGAGCATACTTAGTAAGCCAAGTTTTGCACTAAAGAAGGACTTCGTGGGTTATGAAATGGTGTAGTTGAAGATTCAGCTGAAACTGAATAAGCTGTTAGAGTTTGAGTTAGCAGAATCCTTAGAGATCACTTAATGTGGTAAACCAAAAAAAAAAAAAAGAGTTCTCTGCATACGCTAAAGGTAGACCAACTGTTATCCTTTGAGGAGACTTATTAAGTTTACCCTCTCTTCATTTTTTTTGGTTATGTGTAGACACATGAGCATGCATAAAAGAAGAATTACAAATTATATGAAAAAAGTTTCAGACTTTATTAATAATTTTTACATATCTGGATTACAATTTACTTTTGTTATAATGTGAAAGTTTTTTTTTTAAATAGTAGCAGTTTAAGCTGTTTTGCTTTAGAAAATTAGCATCTCACTGCTTTTTAAAATATACACATTCCTAATTATTATTGTGAAATGAAAACTGAGTTTGTAGGAGGAAGATCTAGCTTCAAATTCTTGCTCCATAATTTGCAGGGAAATAACAGACATGTTATTTAATTTTCTGTGCCTAAGTGTACTTATTTGTGTGTGTGGGGTATAATATTTCACATATTTTGGGGGTCATTATAACTATTAAAAATGAGTCTTCAAAAATCCTCACCTACTATTTGTCAAGTGCTTAAATAAAAACACAGTGGGAAAGTGTTAATGCATAAATAATAGTTATTTATCCATTCTTTTGGTAATGGGCATTTGGGTTGTTTGTAGTTTCTTGCTGTTATGAACAATATTATATAGTGTTGTACATGAATTCTGGTACTCACGTTTCTCTAGGATATATAACTTGCTATAGAATCACTGCTTATATGCTCTAAATAACAAGATACAAGTTACTATTAATCCTTTGGGCAACACTTTTAGATTTTCAGACTTAAATTAAAATTTGTATTATGAACATTTTCAAACATAAGTAGAGAAAAGAGTGTAAGGACCCTTCATGTATTATTCACCTCACTTCAACCATTATAAAATTAAGAGATAGTCTTATTTCTTCATCTAAGTAGTATCTTCAGATTTTAGTTCATTTATTCTTTCATTTATTCCTTTGCTATATTTACTCAGTTTGCATTTGCATTAAGTTTTTTATTCAGTCATGATACTTTTATTTCAAAAAGTTTTTCTTGAATGTTTATATATACACACACACACACGTGTGTGTGTGTGTGTAAAATGCTCTCTTGAATCTCACATATTCTAACCTTTCTGGTTATCCTTTCCTTTAAACTGGAGGTTTTACAAGTAATGACTTGCAAATCTTGCAAGTATGGCTTACAAATGCTATACTTTTAATATTTTTTTATTGGGGCATGGCCATGTTCCTTTAAGTATTGTCCATGACTGCTTTGGCACTGTAACTGTTAAGTAGTTAAGTCAACTGCTGAGTTGCATTTTTATGGAACAAGCTTTCTAACTCCTTTACTTTAGATATATAAAACATGTTTCTCATTTTATTCTTTGTATATATATGATACTTGTAATGAAGTCTTTAGATTTGTTTTTGCTTTATTGATTGCTTCTGCTTAGAAGCAATTTTGCTTTATTGATTGCTTCTGCTTAAATGGTTCTTTCATGTTTTCTTCTGTTTTTCATTTTTGTGCACTGAAATTTGTTAGGATACCCAGGTTAAGGGTAGTTACCTGGTTAAGTGGGTGGGTGTGAGGATGGTTGACGGCTGATTTTATTTCTACTTGCTGCTTGGGACTATTGTAGACCAGAATCTACTTTCAATTAAAATCCTCATAGTGTAGTTTTTATGCATGAAGTGAGAGTCCATTTAGGTTCCAGAAGCCACAAGCAGTGTCTTCAGTATCTCAGGGAAGTCTCTTTGTTTTGGTTTGTTTTTAACTTTGTAAACAGCTACTTTCTTTGTTGTCTGCCTCTGCTGGGTTAGTATTCTTCTGATTCATACTTTTTCCTAAGGTGTACTGTTTCCTAATGCCTGATACTGTGCCTGATGGAGTTCTCTCGCACTGGCACAAAGGTAAACCTAGATTCTTCATGACCTGCACTTAAACTCTAGAGCATTTCTTCTCAAATTTTAATAATGTATTGGAAGTCACCTTGACGATTCCCAGGTTTGAAGATTTGCTAGGAGAGCACTTTATGGTAAAAGAATACAAAGCAAAATCAACAGAGAAAAAAAGTGCACTGGGTGAAATCTTGGGGAAAACAGGACCAAGCTTCTAGTGTCTTCAGATTCACACAGGGCATTCTTTATTCTCCCTTGCAATGAATTGTGATAACACATAGTGAAAAACAGTCCACTATGTAAGTTAAAAAACTGGGCCTCCAGGGATTTTATTGAGGTCTTGTCAGGTAGGCAGCGTCTGCCTGCAGGTAATAGGATTCCAGACTGACAGAGAGAAAGAAACATTCAGCGTAAACCATATTGTTTGTATAAATAGGTTAGGCCCAGTGAATTACAGGTTAAGAGTGGTCGGCACTTTCCTAGTATTTGTTTCCATATGCTGGCCAAGGGTCAGCCTTGTAAGCAGGCCTTTTTAATAAAAAAGTAAGTAGGTGTGTAGCAATAAAGCATAATGTACAAATGAGGCACTTTGGGATCTTGTTACTACAAATTATCAGATGGAGTAGGTTTTTGGGAGTGACCAAGATTCTTTGTTTCTAACATGTTCCCATGCGGGGGCCATGTTGATACCTCACAGATACACTTTGGAAGCCAGATAGTTTCTCTGAAGTCTGAGAAGTCCTTTCCATTAGCATTTTTATCCTAAACAAGTTGCTCATTTGAATTGGTAGAACAGAATTTTTGTTGAGGTTCTAAATTCTCTGTGTTGACAAATAGTGGTTATTTCTGGAGTGATATAGTTTAAATATATCACTTTGTTAAATTTTATACAACTTATATAAGGAGATATACTTATATAAGTATGTAAGTATATACTTATATATACTTCAGTATTGTCATATATTTTGTGTCACAGGGAGTAAGGAAAAATTGACTGTTTTGATAACTTGTAGAAAAGAATGTAGGATTTCTTACATTTCTTACAATATAAATTATACAGACCCACAATCTCTTATCTATAACTTTGAAAATCCTAAAACCTCTGAAAATGAAAGCTATTTCTATAAATAACTTGATCTGACAAAGCCTGATAAAATTCATTTGCAGCAAAGTACGGCCAAGATTTGTTTCTCAATGTGTGCTGATGAATTTTACCTAAACATATTACTATCTGTGAATATGCCAAACTACCCCTAACCCTTTTGAGGGTGTTAATCTGTGGTGTATTTTGAGATTTAAAAAACTTAATTTCTAAACCTAAATCCCAACATGTCAGAGGAAGGATCATTGTTCTGTAGTAGAAATGTAGAGAATAAATATGTCTCAAAAACTCTATGGGAATGCATAAATAGATATATAAAATATTAGCAGCTAGTGGATCAGCTAGTGGATTCTAACATTCTGTTCATGCAAGTAACAACCAAAGAAATGCAAAATTTCAGTTTTACACTTTATCTTTAATTAAAACAACACACATCAGTGTTTGGTAGTCTGTCTGCTCAAATTCTATATGTCCTGTCATCAAATTAATTCATCCTTTAAACAAAACCTTTTAAAACATTCCCCCTTCAGGCAAATATAATGTCAACTAGGAAAGCACATCAGGCAATCACTAAATATCACTGAGACATCATAGTATATGTATCTTAAGCACATTTTATATAGACTGTTTCACAACAGTATCCTGTTTTTATATACTACTAAATTCAGAATTAGTACTTTGTATTTATTATCATATTTAACATTCTGTTAATGTTTTTTATGGTTAGATATAATCAATTATATATATTAAAGATGACACAACTGATCTGAAATTATCAGAACAAAAACATAGTAACTAATCTTGAGTCCTGTATAAAAGGAAACATGATAAATTAAACCTTTCCATAAACCTTAGTCAATGATGATTATGTGTAAATGCCATAATTAACTTGATTCATGCAAGTATAAACAGGTCTTATAAATTTACTACTCATTATTCTTCCCTACATATCACTTGGGCAAGCATAAAGAATTGTATTAATCAAAATCTAAAGGTAAATTTGAATTTAACCATTGAAAGCTTTGAAAATATTAAAAATAACTTTAGAAAAAATGTCATGACAAGGATTCCTTTTGAATGACAGTCATTTCCATAGCCTATTGAATGGCTCTTGTGTATTTACTACATATACTTGTGCATACTTTGTACTTGTGTACAAAATAAAACTGGTTTGTTAATATGAACATAAGTATTCCATTGATCATTATGTTATGTTATTGTGAAAAACAGAAAAATGAACTCTTAAGAAAGTACTTAATACTTTTTTTCCCCATTAGGCAGCTCTTACTCATTTTTTGCTTCAAATATCTAGGCCATTCTTACCAGCAAATCTTTTTGATAAATTCAGTTTACATCTGATGTAAACATGGGCAATGATGCAATGATAAGAAGATTATTAGGTACAGTAAATATTAGACTTTAATTCTTTATCCCACCAGTGCAAATTGGGACCTTGATTTCTGACAATATATAAATGTAATGGAAAATGTAATGCTTGGCAGTGGGCAGGGAAAGGAAGCAGAGCAGCTTGAGGAAGATGATTTTCTTAAGGTCGATGTTAAGCTTACATTTCTGTCTACTTTTTTCTTTTTGTACTGACATACAGTTTTTGTTTTGTTTTGTTTTTTTTTTGCTTATGACAAATTTGATTGGGTCACAGCAGTTACATTGTTAATTATATTAAATATATTTGTTCTTAGAAAGTGAAATTCCTTTTCAAGCAATAGAAAGATGTTTTGGTTTGGTTTTGGAGGAATGATTGTTACAATTTATTGATGATCCTCAGAGTTTGACAAACACATTACAGAGCAGTATGATCTTTATTCCTTTTTACTATAACTATTGCCATTATAATTAGTCATAAGATATTATTTTAGTTGTCAGTTTTAGTTTTTTAATATTCACAATTCTGACCTGGGGACATTATTTTGTTACAGTGCCACACTGAAAGTCCAGTTAAAGTAGTAAATTCCTGTTTAATATGAAAGAATAAATAGTCTATGATATGTAATAATATAAAAATGTTTTTAACTATTTAATGTACTAAAGCTAGAGAGATAAATGTACTGTGCAATGACTTTTCACAGGTTGATACACTTTGTGAAATCAAGAAATAAAATTGTTTCTGAATAGTATATTCTTTTATTCCATTAGTATTTTTTTTAGTGATTACTGTGTGTCAACCACATACAGTTCTAGATATTAGGATTTATATTACAGTGGTGCACTAAAACAGACTTAACAGTTTGAGGAGGTAACTTCATATAAACATGCAAATAAATTTGTAATTATAAACTGGTATGTACTGCTAAAGGCATTATAATGAGGTGGGTAGAATGTAGGGTGATAGCATATGAAGGAATAAAGGTTAGGCTTCAGAATCAGATTGTTTAGGTTCAAATCCTGCCACTTCTGATACTTACATGGTTTTAGGCAAGTAGTGAATTAATATATCTAGAATAATTTCTTAACATGGGGATGGCATTAATAGTACCTCCCTTAAATGTTTGATGTGCAGACTTAGTTTATGTAAAAATACTAGCACAAAGTTGTAGGTTGTATATATATGTATTTGTAATTATTATTTTTGTATCAGTGGGTGTTGTTGCATATTGTAACATATTCTTATTTGAAAATGATATACCACCATATTTCAGAGTAGGTTATTGTCTCTTGTAAAGGTTGGATCAAAGAATCCAAAGAGATAAGAAAATATGGTTATTTAATACTCTGTCAGTCTTGACAACATGTTTCAAATTTCAGTGAGCATAGGAATCACAGAAGTGCCTCCTATAAATACAGGTTAACATGGGTCACTTTCCAGGTATACTTCACTTTGGAATCAGTATTTCTTATAATAACCCATATATATCTTATGAACATAAGTTTGAAAACCACTGGTCTATAAATCTGATTTTGATGCAGGACTGACTAGTTATTAGCTTTGACTCATTTTAACATATAGCATTGTAAGGAATTTTTTGTTATTGTTTGGTTTTGTGCATATGCTTGCTACAAATTACTAAAAAAAAAAAAAAAATTACCCCTAAATCTGTACTTACTCTGTGATACCCTGTTAGTAAATACTATCATTAGTAAATGCTATTGAGAAACATAAGATTTGCCTTTCCACCTTTCCCCCATCTCTAATCCATTATCCATGAAGGTTTTTTGCAGGAAGATTTTTCTAACTTTTTGTTTAAACTTATCTCTGTCCCTGAAGTCTATTCTCTAAAGATGGCATTTTAATGCACAGAGCTGATAATATCATCCATTTGTATAATGCCATCCTTTGTAGTTACCTGTTGCCCAAAGATAGTAAGTTTCTAGGTATACATTTTATACAACTGTTGGAGCAACTTCACTCTCCCTTGTACCTGTGATCTTATTTTCTGGGAATACAGGATATCTTGCTATTCTTTAATTCCTTGAGAAAAATACCATATTTTTAAATGTTCCATGTTTTTACAGATGGCCTTTCCCTATCTTATGTGCCTAGAAGACTTATTTATTGTTAAGAATCAAGTTCTAAGGTCAAGCCTGACCTGACTAACAGCTCTCTTGCTCTCTTGTTCAGTTTTTCTTTTAACCAGTGTTTATAGAGAACTATCCACATTCTTGGTATTATGTCAGAGACTAGTGATGCATGTGTAAACAAGACACAGTTCCCCATACTCATCTAATGAAGTCTCTTTCAGGCATCTCTTTATCTTTTGTTCCGATAGTGTTACCTGTCTCTCTAATTCCATTACTAATAAATATTTTTGTGCCTCTCTTTTTCCCCTTTAAATTTTATCTCCAAGTCTGAGGCTTTATCTTACATTTATTACTATTTCTCACTTGGCAGTTGGCACAGTATATGGCAATTAGTGAGAACTGAAATGTGTGGCTGAATAAAACTTAGAAATATAAATGTAAAACTATTCCAAGAATAGATCAGAACTACCCTTTATAAAATACATTTATATATTCTTTATATGGTACATTTATAACTTCAGTTATCTAATAAATGATAAATAATAAAACATGTAAATCTAATCCAAAGGGGAAACTTGTTCCCACTGTATTGTTCTTGCTGTATGTAATGTTCGTAGTATATTTTTTTTCCCTCAAGAACTGGTAGGATTATTCTATCACTTAAAACTTAATTTTAAAATTTTTAAAGCCATTTATAATCCATTTATTATATAACTTATTCAAAATAATGATTTGAAATAAAGGTAATAGCTTTTAAGTATTAAGATTATGTATTCATATAACCTTTAATAGAAGTTCTGTTCAAGTGAATCATTTACTATTTCCAGATGACTTTTTTTAAAAAAAAGATTTATTTATTCATACAAGAACTGGGGTACAGGTCAGAGATGTGGGGGGTGAGAGGATTCACCAGAGCCAGAGTGGGAAACAGAACAGGCAGACTGACTGAAATACACTGCTGAGGGGAGCAGCGGGCGAGTCAGGAGAGGTCTGCTGTGCCATGTGTGTCACCTCCCTGGCCAGGGATGGAACTTGTGCTGTGGTGGCTGTGGGTAGCTTCATAGTGTTGCGTTTTAACCCCTTGCACTACCAGGGAGGCCCGACTTTTCTTTTTAATGGTCTTACTGAGGTCAATTCTGCTTTGTGTCTGACAGTTATATAGCAATACTCATAATAAACCAATTAAAGACATAGTTTTTATTAATAAAATTGTAAACTATTCCATCAGCAAATTATAAATCATTTAATTTATCTAATCAAAGGTGTGAAATGATAAACCCTCTACAGGGTCTTTTTTTCCTTTCTCCATCGGTTTATAGACTCATTTCCCCTGAAGTCATTCAAAATGAAGCAATACTTTGGATTTGTAGAAAGAAGACATTTTTGTGTAGAGAGGAAGATGTAAAATGAGGTAATTTGACAATCTAAAATTGAAGTTGAAGAAGATCTGAACCCCTGAACCAGTGAGAAGACATTATTGTAATATTTCAGATCAGAAGTTGCCTTACCTCTTTAGGTCATCATTATTATAAGAGTAGGACACTAAGACAAGAACCCAACAAAATGTGACCTTCCAATCTCTAGGAACAGAAGATTTAGAACAAATGTAGTTGTAAGAAAATCTTACAAAGAGTAGCTCATATTTAACTGTATTAATGGTGATCATATAATTTACAATACAACCTAGGATACATTAGGGAATGAAAGGCGGTGGTATTAATAATCACACACAATAGGTATACTTCAGAACACAGGCAGATCAAATACATGAATTGTTATAGCTGCTATAATAATGGTATAAAGAATGTTATGGGAACATAAAGAGGGGAGTTGTAGAATTAGGAAAACCTTTACACTACTGAATGATCCTCTTAGAGTGAGCAGGATTTTCCCCAATTTGGGTAGAGAAACAGGGCATGCCAGATTAAAGGAACCTAGTATCAGATTGCTGTCCATGTAGTCCTGACTCTTAAAAATCATTCACTCTTAATAGGTGCATCATTCTTTTAAAATAATCTGTGAAAATATTTAGTTTATAGTGAAGTCAGCCTGATTTTAAGATTATTACTAAACTGATTTACTTGCAGTAGCAATTGCTTGATAGATTTCCCTTGCTCATTTCTACTGTAGTGTTTATATTTAAAATATACCAGTGATTATCAAAAGGTTATTTTCTGCCATAGTTAGCTTGACAGGAAACATGATTATTTTCAGCATCTGAGGGAAGATGATACCAGTACCTGTTCTACATATTAGATAGTTACACCAGAATGAATGGATGGACATTATTACAAAAGGGCAGATTTTGGCTTCAGTATAAGAAAAAATACTGTACTACTTCCAAAATGTAATGGACTCTCCTGGGAAGTTCTGTATTTCTCTGCATTAGCAGTGAAAGGAAGGTCCTTTATCCATTATGCTATCTTTGGAAAGATCCTTTTTGTATTAAATTATATAACTGATATTAATAATGGCTAGAACTTCAGGAAATGTTAGATAGCTTGAAGCAGTACTTCCTCAACTTTTGGACCCTTGGGTAAGGGTGGCAAGATATACTCCCAGTGTTTTTGCTGGTGAAGGAGACAGATTTACTGCTTGCTTTTGCAAAGATAATGCCAACTGTAGTAATTTTTATATTCTTTTAATCTTTTATGTTTGCTGACAATAACCATAGATAATAAAGTATAAGTACAGATCAGATTTATATAGTTACGTTTAATTTTATTATATTTTGTGTCCCCAGCTTTCTAGCCAGTTGCTTATGTATTAGGCACATATATTCACAAATTACAGAAAATATTGTTCAAGTGTGTTATCATTCCTAATTTCTCTCTGAAATTTTCATGAAGGTTAATAAGTTTCTATTTTAATGATCAAATCTTGAATCATAAAAGTAATTCATGAAAACATATAACAAACATTCTTTAAGCATACTGATGTATGAGTTATACATTTGTTTGGACTGCCCACCTGTAGAATTTCACATGATTGATTCATAAAAATTGTTTTGCTAAACAAATAATAACTTTCAGTTATCATGTCTACTGCTTATTGAGTATTTGTAATGACACTGTGCTAAATTATACCTCATATCTTATAACAATACTTTCAAGGTAGGTAATTGTTTTCACTGTAGGCATGAGAAAATAGTTGTCCCAGAAGTTTTGTCTTAGCCAAGGCTCCACGGTTTGTAGGTGAATAAGCTAGATTCAGTACAGTTATTTTTCATTCAAAAGTTGTGTACTCCCAAATAGTTGTACACGAGAAGTTTTTTGGGCATTAATTCACTGTGTGTACTTAAACCTAAATTTTATTAAAAATCAATTTTATATTGTTATTTATTTAACAGGTAGCTAGTTAAATTATTCATATAGAATATTTCAACAAGTTACAAAGCAATATATAGAGAACATTTTAAAATAATGCATGTTTATGTATATACACACAGACGTGTGTGCATATTTTATGCACATAGATAATTAAGTTAGAAGGGGAATGAAGCTATTTAACATTACATATATATGTAGATAGATGAAAGTTTAGTTACTGTAATTTTCTTAGTGGTTTCTATATGTTTGTATGTATGTATATGTGTATGTTTTTATATAATATGACACTAAACTGCTAGATATATTGAGTGACTGCAGTTATTTTATCACCTCCAGAGAGACCCATCAGGAACATACAATAAAATTTACAAATTACACAATAAAGAAGAGAGCCACTAATTCTAGTAATTCTTTCATGTTTTGCTTGCTTGCATTTTTATGATCTGCCATGATAACTAGCCAGCCACAATTCTTTTTTCTTTCTCCTTTATGTAGCTGTTAGTTTCTTACACTTAAAGGTTTCAGAGACTATCACAGATCATCTCATATATGCATTATAGTACTGACATAACACTGTTGGCAACAGTTAGTTTTGGAGACGCTAAATTGGAAACAGTGAGAATAAAAGGAGACAGATAAACCTCTTAAATTTCCTTTTACTTGTTAAATTAATTAATTCACATATAAGTCTTTGTTTTTTTTTGGTAAAATTGTCAGCAGTTTGCACCTAGAAAATAGGCAATAATTTGAATCTACCAGCCTTTGTGAAGAATTTTCAGATTAACCATTTTAGCTTTCTGTCAGTTCATTACAGAATAGTAAGTGGTTACTTTAGTGACACTTCGGTATCTGACAATCTAATTATAAATTAATGTTAAATGGTTAAGTTATATTTTTTCACTAGGTGAATTTCACATTGACATTAATAATCCTTAATTCTGACATTGCAAGCCACTGTGGAATCTAAATTACTTTAAGGGTTGTTAAGAAATTTTTGTAAAGTTTTCAGATAGTTAATTCATTTTAACATCAGTGGCTTACAGTTTTTCTCCCACAGTCTTTCCAAATGCATACCATTTATAATAACGAAAAATATTACTAAATACTAATGGTAATCTTGTAATTTATATTCCATTGTAATTCTTTTTAATGCAATCTGATCCCACACAATAAACTTTTTCGTTCTAGTTTTAAGATTGCCTGAACCATTAATTATAAAAACCTTCTAAACCACTTAACTTCTATTGGAATTTCATTTGCGTTAAAAAAATCCAAAATCTGTAGAAGATGCTCTAAAATCAAATGAATCATTTCAGTATGAAGCAATTACAAAACTGATTGGAAGTAACTGGGATATGTAATGTCCTTAGTGGTCTGACACAAACCAATTTGTGATTGTAACAGCCAACACTCAGTAGTAGAGAATGGGAGAAGGTAGGAATATGCAAGCTAATTGTAAAATAAGACAATGCAGTTTCACTTGCTGAGGAAAACACTGATCAAAAATACTGTTCTTGGTTTTGTGTTAAATAAAAATGTCAAAGGAAGTATTAAATGGTTCTAGTAATTAAACTGTTGCAATGTAATTTTTTTAGATTGTTAGTTTTATTTAAAATAAATAGGATGCCACATGTATTAATAGAAAACTAGCTGTAGCAATCTGAGGAGCTTCACACTTTTATTCTGGATTTTAGTAATCTGTTTATCATGGGGTCATCTACTCTTGAAATCTACTGGCCATCTATTATACTATGCCTGTGGATATATAGCAAGTGAGCTAAGAGTGGTTTTTACATTTTTAAAGCATTTTTTTCTCTCAGTATTTTAAGATGTAGCTTCACTGTCTTATTATTTGCCACATTTGCTGCAAGAAATATGCTGTCATCCTTTTCTTTGACCCTCTCCAAGTAACATGTCTTCTTTTATCTGGCTGCTTTAAAGGTTTTCCCTGCCAGTGGTTTTGACTAAAGTGATTAGGCCATGTGTTGGTCTGGTTTCCCTTCATTGTTTTCTGTACTTGGGGTTTGTTGAACTACTTGGCTTTATTGACTTATTTTCATCAAATTAGGAAAGTTTTCATCTATTATGTCTTCAAATAAATTTTCTGTCCCTCATTTCTTTCCTTTGAGGACTCCAATTACATGTATGGTAATTGTGTTAGGCTATTTGAAGTTCTACAGCCCACAAATACTCTATCATTATTTTTCTTATTGTGTTAAATTTTAGATAATTTCTTTTGCTTTGTATTTAAATTAACAATGCTTACCTTCTATAAAATGTTTGAGATAAAATTTGAATGTTATTCCCATATAGCATGTTTTCATCTGAGACATGGTAGTTTTCACCTCCAGAAATTGTTTGTATGTGTTTTTTAAATGCATGCCTTTAATATTTTGAACATATAGATTATAGTTATAAAAACTGTTTTAGAGTCCTTTTCTGCTAATTCTCACACATGTGTCAGTTGTGGGTCATTTTCAGTTGATAAATTTCTCTGCTCATTAATGGTCATGTCTTCTTTTTTTCTTTGCATGCATAATAATTTTCGACTACATGCTAAACATTGTAAATTTTACCTTATTAGGTGCTGTACATATTTCTTATTACAAATCTTTTTGATATTGGTTTAAAGCATAGTTTAGTTACTTGAAAAGAGTTTTTAATTTTTTCAGCTCTTGCTTTGGAGATTTGTTAGTTGGGATCAAAGAAATGTTTACTCTATATCTCATTGTTCCCCACTACCTAACCAAGACTTTAAAGTCCTGTGAACTGTGAAGTTTTTCAGTCTGGATAGGAATGAACACTGTTCCCTGCCCTGTAGAATGCTGAACATTCTTGCCTTTAATTCTCTTAAGCACTGATTTCCTCACATGCACTAAACATTGCTCTGCTGACTATCTGAGAACTATCTGCAGCATTCTTTCTCTGAATTGCTCTCTTCTGTTAAGAGTTCTTGGTCTCCTCAGACTCTGAGCTCTGTCTCTTCAATTCAAACTGCTTGCCTGGGTTTCTCTTTTCAATACCAAGGCCTGAAATACTGTTAGGGACAGCAAGCTAGGACATTTGTAGAGCACACTTGTGTTTCTCATTTCAGGAATCATTGTTCTTTAGTTCCTGATGTCCATTGTCTCGCGAGCTATAGTTTCATATATTTTGTCCAGTTTTTGTTTGTTTCATTTTTTTTTTTTTTGTGATTCAAAGAGGATAGTATTTTTATTGTATCCAGAAGTGAAGGTTAGGATATTGAAATTTAAGATTTAGTTGTTTAATAATTCCAGGTGAAGATACACAGAGTTGGACCACATTCATGAAAGGACTAGATATGTCAAGGTCATCGAATAGGTCATCTGCATGGATGGACTTTGAAGTCACCTAAGTAGATGGGTTTAAGATAGAGAGTAAAATGTTAAACCAAGAGCCAAAGTTGCGAAGTTTTTGTACTGCATGTTTTATGTGTTTGGTTAAGAAAATGCTCTTTTAAATTATGTTAAATTGTCTTATTTTTTATTCTAGAACCTTCTGATAATTTAAGGGAGATTCTCCAAAATGTGGCAAAATTACAAGGAGTTTCAAATATGAGAAAACTAGGCCATCTGAATAACTTTACTAAGGTAAGTAACTTGAATCTTTATTAATATCATCTTAAATTCTTTATTCCTTACGATACTTAATAGACAATCAATCATTAGTGAGATACACTCAAAGAATTTCCTCTGCTGCTTCTCAGGGATTTTGTCATGTGTTTTAAATATAAATGCATTTGAATAACGGAAGCATTATATACTTGCAGAAAATTTGGTAGGTTCAGAAAAGAATAAAGAAAAAGGTCACTGAGAAGTTCACATCCAGACCAGTCTTCAATATTATTCACATAATGATATATTTTACTCTTTTTTTTATGACAATAAATGATAAGTATGTTTATGCTTAAGTAAACATAGGTGGGTGAGAGGATTCACCAGAGACAGAGGGGGAACAGAACAGGCAGACTCACTGAAACACGCTGCTGAGGGGAGCAGCAGGCGAGACAGGAGAGATCTGCTTCACCATGTGGGTTGCTCCCTGGCGGGGCCGGGGATCAAACTCGTGCAGTAGAGGCTTCGGACTGCTTCATAGTGCAGTGCTTAACTCCTTGTGCCACCAGGGAAGCCTCCTATGTTTTTGTTTTATGTATGTAATGAAAATCTTCAAATACCTTTCTTTTAGTTTGCTGGTCATATGTCAAGTTGTTAATAAAGTTGTTTCAAGATTCCAAATTTGCATCTTCTATTAAATTTCCTAGTTTTATTTCTACATTCTTCATTCAACCCTGGTAGATCTTTCCACTTGCCTTGATTTACCTGTTAGAGGTTTTTGATAGAGGTTTATGGCTTGTTTGAGCTCATGTTATTATCAGGTAACAGCTAGAGATGTATTTTTACAACTCTTGCGACCTAGGATTTTGTGGATTGGGGATGGATAGATGAATGACAGTGATTTTGTTTATTTCATTCTGGCACCAGTGTGGGTCCTAAAGCAAACTTAAAAGTGTAGAGCAGTACTATCCAGTAGAAATTCAATCTGAGCCACATAATGTAATTTTAATATTTCTAGTAGCCACACTAAAAAGGTAACAGAAACTTGTCATATTAATTTTAATAACCCTTTTCTTTATTCCAGTATATCCAAATTATTGTCATTTGATGCAATTAGTATAACATTAATGGTATATTTAACATTTTTGAAATCAAGTATGAATATTACATTTATAGCACTCACAGTTCACACTAGCCACATTTTCATTGCTTGTTACCATCTGCTGCTAGTAGCTATCAGTCATAATGGAATGTGCAGATGCAGAACTTTTTAGAGTAGGAGTGGCATACACATCTATTTTTAGGAATCTGTTAGCCATACCTTTTATTTTCCCTTCTCTAGCCCCCATTTATGTCTGTTTTCATCTCAGATTCTCTTGGGTTATCGGCCATTGTCTTCTCTCTCTTTCTTTTTCTCTTTTTTAAAAAGATTTATTTATTTATTTTATACAAGAACCGGGGTACAGACCAGATGTGCGGGAGGGTGAGAGGATTCACCAGAGACCAAGAGGGGAACAGAACAGGCAGACTGACAAAATACACTGCTGAGGAGAGCAGCGGGCCAGACAGGCGAGGTCTGCCCCACCATGTGGGACCCTCGCTGGCTGGCCGGGATCGAACCAGCGCTGCAGAGGCTGCAGACAGCTTCACAGCAAGGCGCTCAACCACCTGCGCCACCAGGGGAGGCCCTCTTCCTTTTTCTCTTCACTGTGTCAGTCCATTCAGAGGACTTTGTCTGATTTCCCCCATAGTGTTTCCTTAAGTTATTCCAGTACTCTACTTGTTCTCCCTTCATTTGTGCTCTTCTAGTGTTTTCTCTGTCTGCTTCCTTCTCCTCCTCTTTCCTCCATTCTGCTACTCCCTTTGTGCCTTTATCTTCTCTTTTCACTCTCTCCTATTCTCTTTCTTTTCTTCCCTAATCTCTCCCTCCTTTCTCTGTTCCTCTCTCCTTCCCTTCCCCTACTATATAGAATAATTATCTCTGTTAGGAAGCCCTGGGCTTTTGTGCTTTTGTATTCTTGTTTGTTTTTGTTGTATATAGTCTTTGTTTATAGCTTTCTTATTTCCCTGCTATCTTGGTGTCAGCTAATAGCATATCCTTTATTTGTGTCTTTAGATTATTTATGGATTTTAAAACCACATATCCAAACCCAATAGAATTGTCTGCAATATGAGGGTCCCACCTTGAGTCAGGATCCCAGGGCCTGTTCTGTTAGTAAAGTCCATAAAGTTTGGACTTGATAAGATCTGTTTTGGCTGCTCAGTGATGTAATGGGAAAAGCATGATCTTTAGATAAAATAGATGGGAACTTACAGCCTAGCTTTGACCCTAATTATCAAAGCTATTTTGGGCAGAATTCTTTACTTAATCTGCTGCCACTGGAGGCAAGATTCCAATATAGTACCTAGCATATAATATATACTTGAACAGATAGTACCTTTCAACCTGGGATTTGTTTTTGTTTTGTTTTCTAACATTTTGTCACTTTTTTAGTTTTTTGCATAACTTTAGGAAAGTGAGTTTGCTTAATAGCTTGAGTTGCAGGCTGGTAAATTGTTACTATAATAGAGTTTTTCACCCTTAGCAATATTGACATATTGGGCGAGATTATTGTTTGTTTGGGGTACTGTTTTATGGTGTCAAGCAGAGTCCTTAGCCTCTATCTATTATATGCTAGAAGCATACCTCCACTAGTTGGGATAGGCAAAAATATGTCCTGATATTGCCAACTGTTTCCCATGGTACAGAATTACTTTTGGTTAAAAAGCACTACTATAGATCTTATTACAAAATTTCTAAATACCTAGCACCAAATAAACATTAAACTGGATTTAATTATGATATCTATATTTTGTTTCATTGGAGAGCCAGATTAATGGATACTTACAGAGCTGGTATTCCTATAAAGTATATAACTTCATGTCCTTACAAAATAAAATTTAGCAATCCTCAACAGTTTATAAGACTAGCTTTATAGAATAAGAAAATAAGAAAAATAATTATAATGTCAGGAGATTATTTAGTAGTTAATTGTTGACCCTACTCTGTGTTCCCATAACAGCTTATTATGTGTCTACCAATTTTTGCCTATTCTTTTGTAATTATGTGTTATGGGTTATTATCTTAAACTGAATTTTTTAAACACAAGAACTATATGGTATTTAGTTCGCCATTCTTACATCCTGCTCTACTCTAAAGCCTGGCGAATAACAAATATTTATTTATTTAAAGATTTATTTATTTATGCATACAGGAACTGGGGTACAGGCTTGAGGTGCGGAGGGTGAGGGGATTCACCAGAGACAGAGTGGGGAACAGAACAGGCAGATTGACTGAAACACTCTGCTGAGGGAGGAGCGGGCGAGTCAGGAGAGGTCTGCTGCGCCATGTGGATCTCTTCCCTGGCTGGAGATCCAACTTGTGCCACAGTGACTTCAGATAAGTTCATAGGATGTGTCTTAACCCCTTGCGCCACAGGGAGGCCCCCCAAATAACAAATATTTAATTAAAGGTTTTATATTACATTGGAAAGACTTTGCATTTTTAAATACGAATTTTTGTTGGTATTGGCATTTGTTTTGTTATTAAGTATAAGCTTAGCTAAGTTAACATAGTAGACAGTGGGGCTAAAATGTTGTATAGTGTAAATTTTGCCCCTAGAATTAAGTCTCCTTTTAAAGTGCAAAGAGAGGATGCTGGTGATATGATTCTATAACATCATGAATGTCATGCACGCATGCTTGCCTTCTGACATCATTTCACTAGATAAAGTAATGTGTATAACAGACTGCTGATGAATATAATCTTAGTGTTCTATTTTTAAAGCTGACAACATGCTCATAATCTAAAGACCTGTTTTTAAGATCTTTCACATTCTCAAAGTTCTCTTTCCTATATTTAATCTTACTATTTATACTAGAATCTCCAAAACATTTATTTTGTTCCCTCAAAATATTATAATCTAAATGTAAAAAAATCAAACAATACAGCAGAATAGATGGTCACAAAGTGAAAGTTTTCTCTCACATACCTTTCCCATTCAGGTCCCTACTGATAAAAATATGACTTTCAGTGTTAACCACTGAAAGGTATCTATCCGTATCTGTTGTAATAATATGTGTATGTGAGTGTGTGTATAATTGTTTCATTGAGTTCTGAGAATTAAATGAGCTAAACAAAAAGAAGTATAGTAATGTAGTGCTCAGTTCACCATTTATATAGCTTATTGTGCATGTATATATGAATATCCAAAAGTCTTTATAATGAGATCATGAGTTGTGTTGATTTGTAGTTTGTTTTTCTATTTCCCAATATATCAGAATCCTTTACTTTTCTATTTTTTTATATATAGCTATGTTTTATATTCACATATATATATACATATGTTTACATACATACAGCATAATTTATTTTATCCTTCCACCATCAAAAATATAAGTTTTCCCCACTTGTTTTTGTTATTGTAAACAATAACACTTGGGTATGATTTTATGAAAAATAGATTTTTAGAAGTTTTTGCTTAGCCAAATAAAAAGCAATCCACTTTTTATTTCACAGCTTATTTCTAAATTGCCCTCTGAAAAGACCATTCTGTGGAATTCGAATCTGTAATAAGCTATTTTTTACAAGTTGGTTTATTCTACTTTTTGCTTATTTAGTGGGACGATTCATTTAACCTCAAATCAATACGAGTAAAATGAGAATAACATTTAACTGCCCATTACATTTTTTAAAAAATAGTAATTGAATGATCACTCCGATGTTTTTACTATTTAGAGATGGTTTAGACTTTGTTTTGGTATTTTCAGCACAGAATATTATTAATAGATACTTTTGAGTAATTTAGTTTTTATAAGAGTCATGGATTACTTTCAACAAATAAAATGATTGATGTTAGACATGGAATTTAATAAAAATAAACAAGTGATATGTTATCAGAATCTTACTCTGTTTAAAAATAACACATTGGGGGCCTCCCCTGGTGGCGCAGCAGTTGAGCGCTGGGCTGTGAAGCTGTCTGCAGCCTCTGCAGCACCGGTTTGATCCCAGGCTGCTGGCGAGGGTCCCCCATGGCGCACAGACCTCTCCTGCTGTGCACACTGCTCCCCTCAGCAGTGTATTTCGTGCCTCTGCAGCACCGGTTTGATCCCAGGCTGCTGGCGAGGGTCCCCCATGGCGCACAGACCTCTCCTGCTGTGCACACTGCTCCCCTCAGCAGTGTATTTCGTCAGTCTGCCTGTTCTGTTCCCCGCTCTGTCTCTCGTGAATTCTCTCACCCTCCTGTGCTTCTGACTATACCCAGTGCTTGTATAAATAAACAAACAAACAAATAAATAATAACATATTGGAGTGTAGTGGACTGTGGGTACTGGTGGTAAGAAAACTATAGTGACTGCACCCCAGGGGAGAAATCCTATGGTGTGAAAAAATAAACAAGGATTTAAAAAAAAGTTTTTTAAATACATTATGTAATAGTGTTTGTTTTGCTTATATAAAACAAATTAAACAGTTGTGCTCATAAAATAATTGTGGTTGTGATATTGGTTAAGTTTGTTTATAAGTAACAAATTTAACAAACTTTATTCAACTGAACTAAAGTAAAAAGAGGAATTTGCCCCATAGATGAGGAAGGCCAAATAATGGGTCCTAATTTTAGGCAAAACAATTCAAGAGTTGCAAAAATATAATAATAGCATTCTGTTTCTCCATTTTGTAGCTCTAGTGAGCAAAATAAATCATTTTTATGGTTTTCAGTAATAAAAAGAGATGGTAACAGTATCCTTTGTTAACAAAGGATACTGTTACCATCTCTAAAGTATTTCTGAATCTATTGGTTATATTCAGCTTGGTAATGTAACTGATAGTCATAAAAAAATGGGATGACAAAGGATAAACTTGTGACGGCTAATAATTCAGCATGTTATGTGACCCTTAGGTTGCTAATTCTTAGAAATGTCTTTCATAATTTTTAAACATAATCATAATCAGTGGTTTATTCTTAATCAAACAAGCCTGTATGACAGGGCAGATAGTATTACATTTTAATAACATACAGGAGACAGGAAGTTTATTAATAATGGCTAAGGTAGTACTGAAGAAACTGCTGCCTAATAATTGAAGATTGATTAATATTCAATTGACAGTTGAGGGATGATGTTCCCAATGTTGAAATTCACACAACTTCAGCATTCTTACTGTTTCTCAACCTGCCTCTTTCCAAGAGTAAGAGCTAAAGGGTTTGATTTGTATTAAGAATTTTTGTTAAGTTAGATGATGATTAATAAAGTAGTGAGTTAGTCACATTAAGAATTTAGTATTAAAATAATTCTTATTTCTATTATTTTGAAACTAAAAATAATGAACTGGTAATAGAAGTGATGAAAAAAGTATGATATTTCTTTGCTAACTAGACCATGAGAATCTTACCAGTGTCTTCTCTAATTTTTTATTCTTGATACATGTGAATTAACTTACATTAAAAAGTTTAGTCTCTACCCCAAAAATTCCACAGAAAAACTAATCAAAATAATCAACCAGTTTAGTAAAGTAGCAGGATACAAAAGCAACACACAGAAGACGTTTCTAAGAAATAGCAACCTAAGGGTCACATAACATGCTGAATTATTAGACGTCACAATTTTATCCTTTACCATCCCGTGTGTTTTTATGACTATCAGTTACATTACCAAGCTGAATATAACCAATATAGTATCTTTCCTATATGCAAACAATAAATCTGAAGAAGATATCAAGAAACCATCCTTTTATAATTGAAACAAACAAAAAAATCAAATATTTGGGAATAAACCTACCAAACGAGTAAAGGACCTATACAAAGAAAACTAGAAAACATTGTTAAAAGAATTAAAAGAAGACTCAAAGAAATGGAAAGACACAAAGAAATGAAAATAAAAAATATAATTAAAAAAAGTTTAGTCTCTGTTTGGGATAACTTTCCATGAAAGGTATATTTTCATGTAAGACTGATTAAGCCCTGGATTATAATCCTGGAGTCACCTTGAATTACCATTGAAAGCATTGCCCTATCATTTATGACTGTCCTCGAAAAATAGGTCCTGCTTATGACAAATAAGCAGTGTTTCATCAGAAAATGTTGATTTTAGTTTTTATTTGTGAATTCCTAGACTCCACCTGAGAAGAATTTTTTTTTTTCATAGAAATCTTTCTTGCAGTTGAAATGCATTATTGTTAGATAGCAGAAAATGGTATTCCTTTGTAAATATTTTCCAAATTGTGTGTGTTTTGGGGGATCATAATGTTTGCTTTTTTTTTTTTTTTTACCATTTCATCAGAACTGCTAACTCTAGCAAATGTTAAGTGATAAATAGTCATATATTTTGTGATCTAAAGAGGTGGATAATTTGGAAAGTATGCTTTATAAATTGTATTTTTCTGCAAGGATAATTGGCAAGCGTGAAAAATATAATGCAGAATATGAGAATCAAGTACATTATTAGAAGAAAAACTGTAACCTCTGACATGACAAAGCTTTATATACTTTATTTCTAGTATTTCAAGACACTTTATCCCATTAAATCCATTACTGCTATAGTGGAAGAATAGAAATAATTGCCTTTTTAGAAATTGAGTTTTATATATAAATAATTAGTGTAGGAAATTAATGTTTTTCCCATTTTTAAAGCAGTGTATTTTATATAGTGACGTAAACAAATTCTAAGCTTCCTTTTTCTAATAACTGTGGAATAGAGTATGTCCCCATCTTATTCTATTAGGAACATCTCCCGTTTTTTGCTTCTCATTAAGAAATTGGATAGGCAAGTTTAGACAGATAGTGAATTTGTACTGCAAGCATTTCCCCCCCTAAAACATTAGACCTTTAAAATACATTCTTTCACAAAGTCAAATGTATTGGTAACTTTGATTAGTTTGTTCTGAGTGGCTAAGGTGTTCATAACTTTTTATTGAGGACGAATAATAATAGCAGGGCCTCCCTGGTAGCACAAGGGGTTAGGTCGCAGCATTATGAAGCTATCTGCAGCTACTTCAGCACAAGTTTGATCCCCAGCCCGGGAGCTACCCACATGGCCCAGCAGACCTCTCTTGGCTCTCCCACTTCTCCCCTAGGCAGTGTATTTCAGTCACTCTGCCTGTTCTACCCGTCACTGAGGCTCTGGTGAATCCTCTCACTGCCTGCCCCTCTGGCCTGCACCCCAGCTCTTGTACGCAAAAATAAATAAATAATAATAGCATTTGAAGACACTTCTGATTCTTCTGTATTAAATGACTTTGTCTTTGATCCATTTCTATTATGCCCATTTCTTAATAACTTAAGAAACTTTTATGTAACTTTTAGCTAAAAATCAGTTTTCAAAACTCAGACTACATCCAGGTTAGGTGAAAGAAACTAGTGTTAGATCAGCGTTTTTAATGAAAACAACTAGGAAAGCCTGTTTGAAGGCAGATAGGAACTGCTCAGACAACAAGAAGTATAGGAGCCAAACTTCAGAGAAGGGAGACTTATGGATGAGAGATACCCAACAATTTTTGTCTGGGGAATTCTTACTGATGTGGAGTGTGGACAGGAAACTAAGCATGGGTCCCAGAGTTCTTGTGCTCAAAAACAGAAAAAAACAACCCAGAACTTTTGGTGGGCTGGGGAAGTTATGTATAGGGATATTATCCCTTCAGTGTATTTGTTGAATCCTGGAACTCACTGCTAAGTTTAAAACCTAGGGAGGAGGGCCTCCTGGTGGCACAAGGGGTTAAGACACAACCTATGGAGCTGTCCGCAGCCACTGCAGCACAGGTTTGATCCCCTGCCAGGGAGCAACCCATATGGCGCAGCAGACCTCTCCTGACTCACTCATTCCTCCCCTCAGCAGTGTGTTTCAGTACATTTACCTGTTCTGTTCCCCACTCTTATCTCTGGTGAATCCTCTTACTCCCCCACACCTCTGGCCTGCACCCCAGTTCTATTTGCATAAATATATGTCTTAAAAAGAAAACCTAGGCAGGAAATCTTAAAAATCTTATTTTTGCAAGACAAAAATAAGATATGTCATCCTCCTGGAACTGGTCCCTGAACGACAGGTTCAGTTAAAACTTGGCAGGAAGTGAGCACAAAGGAAAACTAGAGGAGGAGAAAGTCTTACCAGGAGATCAACCTAATCTGGACTCAGCCTTTTCCAGTGGCCTAATAGGAGGTAAATAAAACTAATGTATGATGGTACTTAAGAGAAAGGTAGAAAAACAATAAGTGAAAGGTGTTGAAAATAAATGAAGTGTTGAAAGATCATAACATTATTGAGAACATGGTAAAATAGTATTTCCTTTTAGATTATAATAAATCATCATAGCATGTTGTAATTTCAGTGGTAATAACTGAGAGAATAGTTTTTAAAACAAAATTATTGAAAAGGAAAAATAGAATAAGAAAGCAATTGGTTACGTTTTAAGAACTTAAAACTGGTGAGTCAAATAATCTGCATGTTTGAACAGTGGGTCATATATTTTTCACAATTTTATTAAAGAGAAATACATTATTTTCCAGTCTAAAAAATGATGTAATTAATATATATATTCATACTTACTTTTTCGGACAGCTCCTTTGTGATATAGGCCACAGTGAAGAAAAGTTGGGTTTTAACTATGAGGATATCATAATTTGGTAAGTGTAGTTCAGTTACTTCCTTCTACCCTTTTAGATTTTAGTGATTTTAATTTTATTAATTTTAAAACTGAAAATAAGATAGTGTAACATCTCATTAGATTTTCTAGAAATGGATATTTGAACAATGGAAAAATTCAGAATCTCCAATATTTTAAACTTTCTTCCTGCTGAATTTTGTGATTATCACATATAAAGAACTAATGCCAATGTTGAAAAATACCTGGACTTCAATAGTTTAAACTTATGAGTTAAATTTGAAATTCACAAATTGAGTCTTCATATGCCAGAACAAAAACAGATCAATTATCTCTAGGTCTAACACAAAGTATTTTTTTAACAAAGCTGATTTACCCACACCCATCAATAGAGGCATAATGTTAGAGTTTTATAACCATCTTTTTGGTGTACTTAGGAATTACAACTGATTTACTCTGTGCCTGCCATTATAAAGCTTTATTCATTGGATTAAACGAATGATTCTCTAACCTACTTAGAGGCAGGTAGGCAGGTGGAGGGAAATAGATTGTAGAGGCATATATGTGATACAGCTTGAAAAAAAATATTTAATTTTCTACTGTTGATATAAATAAACTACAGAAGGTAGAATAAAACTCAAGTAACTTTTTTCTTGATTGGTAAAATGTATCAAGGAGGCACAGATTAAAAACTAACATTAGTGAAGTTCTGTTGTCACGGTGATTGATTTTTATATAAGTGAAATTACCAGTAGTTTTGCATATTTCAACTGAATTAATAATTTGGTGCTATAATTTTTATATGTATTTGAAACTTGGGCAGTAAAACGTTTTTGCTTGTTTTCATACAGTTTGCGGTTAGCTTTATTGAATGAAGCAAAAGAAGTGCGAGCAGCAGGCTTACGAGCTCTTCGATATCTCATCCAAGACTCCAGTATTTTGCAGAAAGTGCTGAAATTGAAAGTGGACTATTTAATAGCTAGGTAATTTTCCTAGAACTTTCTGTTTTTAAAATTATGTATTAAGGTTTTAACATACTGATCATAAAACATTCAAATTTTATGATAAAACCTGTTATTTTTTTCATATATGTACAGACAAGTACACTATAATCTTAAATAAGGTATAGAACATTTGCAGCATTCCAGTCAAGTTACGTTTCACCAGCCATTCTTCTCACATTTTTCATTTTAGACTATTCATGGTTTTTCCTTTTCTTGAACATCATACATTCGGAGTATACAATCTTAATGCTTTTATTTCCAAAGTATTATCTGGACATTTAGCCATGCAATTTTTAATTGTTTTGTATTTCATGTTATAAAAAATTATTTATTCATTCCATTCTATTGATGATTTTTCTGAGTTGCTTTCAGTGTTTGGCTATTGAAAAAAGCTGCCCTGAATATTCTTGTGCAAGTCTGTTGATAGATTTAAGCACTTATTTTTCCATGGGGTGTGTGTGTGTGTGTGTGTGTGTGTAGGAGTAGAATTGCTAGATTGTAAGGTTTATATAAAGCTAGTCTTAATAGATATTACCAGCTTTCCCAAGTAATTGTACCAATTTACAATTCATCCAATTTATATGCTACCATCAATATTTATTTGCGAGTTCAAGTCTCTTCACATTCTCATCTGCACTTGCTATTTTCAATCTGTAATTATAGCCTTTCTGCTATTGTTTTCATTGTGAGTTCTCATTGTTATTTTAATTTGCATTTTCCTGATGAGTGATAATGTTAAGCACCTTTCATTAGATAGCCTCCCAATCTTTTGCTCATTTGTAAATTGGATTGTATGTCCATTTTGTTGTGTAGGAGTTCTTGATGTCATCTGGATATGATTCATTTTAGGTATATATTTGAGAATATCTTGTCCAAATCAGTCTGCCTTGCCTTTTCAGTCACATCTATTAAAAAATTCCATTAAATCATTTTATTTTGTGCTTTTAGTCTCTTTGGAAGATATCCTGTGCTTTCCTCTAAAGGTAGTGTATTATATACATGGTAAATGAACTTAATCTAATGTAATTACATAGAAATATACATATATATATACACACACACTTATATGAGGTTTTCTTCTGCTGTTAGTCATCTGTCACATTTGGTTTTGGTCTTGTGTTTCTTTTGGGAAACAATATTTTCTCTTCTATTAATGTTTAGGTTTATAAAATCTTTATAAAATCTGCGCAGGCAGTTGAGCTAAGCACTGTGAAGCTGTCTGCAGCCTCTGCAGCGTGGGTTCGATTCCGGCTGGCTGGCTGGCAAGAATCCCACATGGCATGGCAGACCTCTCCTGTCTCGCCCTCTGCTCCTCTCAGCAGTGTATTTCAGTCAGTCTGCCTGTTCTGTTCCCCGCTCTGTCTCTGGTGAATCCTCTCACCCTCCCGTGCATCTGTCCTATACCCCAGTTCTTATATGCATGAATAAATAAATGTTAAAAAAAAAAAAAATCTTTTAGTAGTTGTCATAGAGATGATAACATGTATCTTTGATATATTACTGTGTACCACTTCTATTACCACTATAACAGTACAGGAAATGTCATGTAGTTTATCTTCTCACCTCTGCCTTCTTTATTGTATTTTTTTAATTTCTATATATATTTGTAATCCCATAGGATAGTCTAATAATTATTGTTTTAAACTGGAACTATTTATATTTTTCTACACTTGTTACAGCATTCTTCTGTCTTACATTTCTGTTTTCATTTTGGATCACTTTCTGTTTGATGAATTTCCTTTACTGTTTCTTATAGTTCAGGTATACTGAAACGAAGTCTTTCATTTTTATTTCTGGAATTTTTTTTAACATCTTGAAAAATAAGTAATCTTTCTTTTTGTTGCTCCTTTGTGAGTGGTGTTTTCTCCTTGTCTACTTTAAAGGTTTTTTCCTGATACAAATCCTTTGCTCTGGTATCTCAGCTATGAGATTTGGATCTCTTCACTCTGCCACATGTCTCTGATGCCCTTACTCTCTTGTCAGAGTTTTCAACCTTGTGCTTCAGTGTGGTTACTTTCTACTCACATGCAGGGTTTTTTCTTATTCCTCCATTAGGCAGTAAATCAATCTCTTGAATTTTTAATTTCCATTACTGTATTTCTTTCACTACTTTTATTTAAAGACTCTAGGTCTCAGCTTTATTTCTCCCATCTGTCCTTCTGTTTTCTCTGGGCATATTAATCATAGTTATTTATAGACTTTTTATGACAACTCCAATATGTGAATCACCTGTGTTGTTTCTGTTGTCACTTTTTCCCTAGGTTTTTGGTTACTTGGTCCTTTGTTTTAAAGAAGAGAAAACATTGTCTTATTGGATGTGAACATTGTATAATCAAAATTTTTGTTTCTGCATTATGTTTTCTTTTTTTTTTTTTGGTTAAAGATTTATTCTGCAATGTTAACTTATTACACAGATTATTAAAGGTTGGTTTTAGCTTTACCTTTGCTCTAGGAAGTGACTATTTTGGATCTCGTGAAAGTGTGGCTGTTTAGTGACATCTCTTCTCGTTGCTCACCCTTGAGTCATAACATCTTTCTTGGAATAATTTATGCCTGTTGAAATTTCTGCTTTGCTTCTTAGTTTCCCATTTGTTTCTTGAATTTTAACCCTTCTTTTGCACAATATAGAAATTGACAAAAGAGATTGAATGCATATCTATTTATACTTAATATCCATGTTTCCTTCTTTTTGGGATTTTCCCCCTCGAATCCTGGTCACTTTGGCTGCCCTAAAGTTTGGCCGTGTTTCTAATCTAGCAGGATTTTGCTTTCTGTTAGTGCTCATGCCTTTAAGACTCATGGGATTGTCAGCTTCCCCCAGGGACAAAATCTCTGGATATGGAACTTGTACTTCTCTTTCTGTGGATTGTTTTTCATTGCCCTTTTAAGAGTTGCTCTATGTGTGTCTTGTTCAACCTGTGTAGTTGTTTTTAGCAGGGGGGTTGATCTGCTCCACGACTTTAGTTGTAGCCAGAAATGGAAGTCAGCGTCTATGTACTTTTTAATAAAATTGCTATAGATTAATAGTAGTGTCAGGTAAAAGAAATGCTTTTTGAATGGCAAACTGTGTATATATATATATATATATATATATATAGTGTGTGTGTGTGTGTGTATACCGGTATTTTATATATAGTCTAATCACTTTTTATGTATACTTCATATCGGTGCTAACTTAAGTATGTAAAAGAATTGGTTAAAATAATGAACTACTTAAACAAATAAAAATGAATTACTCTGCCTGGTAAGCCAAAGACACTTTAGAAATTAAATAAATAATAAATTATATACAGAATTGTCGATTAAGTGATGGTTGATTGAGATCAATTTTTGAAGTGACTTCACATTTTTTTTTTGACTTCACATTTTAAATTATGTTTTGATAAAATAGATTTATTGTGACTAGTACATAATACTTTTAGTTAAGAACAGTATATGAATCTTGGCCCTGGTTAAAATTACAGACTGAAACATAATCTTGAAATATTTTCCCTTTATAATTTTCATAAAATACTGTATTTTAGCAAAGATCAGTGAATGTTTTTTTTATGTAGATTTCTGATACTTTGCTGTTTTTTACTTCTCTGTGTATATATGTTTGTGTATTTACATGTATATAACATTGTATAAATCATTTACAGTATTCCTTCCTGAAGGTTTAAATGAAAGGTTTTGAATGTTTTATTATAGCATTTATTTATCACTATATATATATATATATATATATATATATGTTAACTAAATAAATGTCTGCTGGTACTGAAATATATGTTAAAATTTTTAAATACCATATTGACTTTTATGGAGATGGGTCTGGTCTAGTATTACTGAACAAAAAATTTTAAAATAAGAATGTTATCAGTAATTATATATTTTGTGTGTTATTTAGGTGCATTGACATACAGCAGAGCAACGAGGTAGAGAGGACACAAGCACTTCGATTAGTCAGAAAGGTATGCTATTTGGGAGTATAGTCAGATTTATGGCTTTTACATTAAATACAGAATTTTTAGATCTAGACTGGTGAAATTTTAAAATTTACAGACTTAATTCTTATTAAAAATTTAATTCTGTTAAAGTTATATATGAGTTAAATTGGTCTGTTAATTTTCTGAGTATGTATAAGTATTTTGTTTAATAGTCTATGTGGTTGGGTATAACCTGGACAATATTTTTTATAAAATGTTCATTGTAAAGTATATTTCTTTCTTTAATAGACATGTAAATGAAATTGTTGCTCTGATGCATCATTAAAGAAAGAGGATTTCCTGCTCCCACTCTGATTTTCTCTTTAATTGTGTATTTGGAGCTAATGCTTTTAAATGGATGTCTTAAATATTTAACAGCTGGTTGTTTCGAAGATGAATTTGGATATAATCCATTGGCAATTGCAATAAACAGTTCAGGCCATTGTGTAGGATAAAAGGTCAGTCTGAATTCTGCAAGAGAGGAGGTATTAAGGAGAATCCGTAATACTTCTAATGAGAGGCCTTCAAGGAATGTTTTTGTTGTTGTTAAATATAATGTGATGTGATGTTGATAAAGGAACAGAGCATTAACTTGGTTAGAACACTGGTTGAGTAAAATGTTACCATGTTTCTTCATGAGATATATTTTTTAATGTAAAAATATCAAATATTAAGCTTATCAGTGTTTCTAAAAACATTGAAAATTATTTAATTGAGTTTAGCTCTTTTCCACCTTTTAATTCAGTGCTCTGGCATGGTGGACTGTTGAGATTGTACATTAAGTAGACCCCCCTTTTTTTTCCATTCATTTTTATAGTTTATGGTTAGTAATATGTCTTAAAAGAAGTTTGCCATTCTGAGAGTAATATTGGAGATAGATTACAAAATTTTTGTTTGTAAACTGTTTTATCAAGATATGATTTGAATTTTCATATTTAAATTCAAAGATTGGATTTGTTTTTTACTTATTCATACAGTCCCTCCTACTGCCATGATTTTGAGAATTCAAGACCAGAAAACAAAATTTGTTTCTGAAGAACAAATTGGTTAGTGTGAGTTATATATATCAATGATTTGTAACACTAGGAATTAAAAGTGAGAAATTAAAATACAAACTTTTGAAAAATAACAATAAACCTATTACATGGAAACATGAACTTTTATAAAAAGTAACTGTATTTTCCAAAAAGATAATTTAGTGATTAAAGTAGTAGTATTTTGATTTTTGCTAATCTCTTTAATGTTTATTTTGATACAAGATAATTGGATTGTCATTTGCTCCTGCGTTCTTTCTGTTGTGATTCCAGATTCACTGAAGTCCTTGTAAAAGAATGAGTATAAAATAAGGCAAATAATGTCTTTGTATTATTATGGACATAGTTTTAACTTTGTAGAATCCTTGAAAGTATTGTAGGGACCCTTAGTTTCCTGAATCACACTTTGAAAATTGGTGCACTTTAAATCACATTCAGAAGAAAGACTCCTCCGAATCGATTCAGACAATTCAATTAAATTCAGCTTCTTTGGATTATTTAGTAAATGTTTTATTTCAACTTTATGAAAATGTTTTATACAAGTTACGATCTATAAAATATTGGGAAAAAACCATTAATAGTTTAGTAATCCCATGACAAAAGTATTATTTTGTCTTCTGAAGAACAAGAGTGAATTGATTCAGATATCATTTGTGAATCAGTAATAGAAAAAAATCTCTTGTAATTGGAGGTAGAATGCAGGGTCTGAAGAAGAGTGTCATGCAGGATCCCTACTTGGTTTAGATAACAGCAGTTAAAGGGAAAGCACACTTGCTGAATAAAACAGTGGCCTCTATTGGCCAGAGGAACTATGATTTCATTTGTACTTTTAACAATGGAGCACATTTTTTCTTCCCCCCAGGACATCTTGACAGCTGAGCTAGTTGAAATTGTTAATATTGATTACTAAGTCATTGAAGTTTTTGGCATTCAAAAGTTTTTTAATTTTTTGTAGAAGTATTAATCTTATATTTTAAAAGAAAGGCAGAAACCTTTGTTGCTTTAGGATAACTTGCTCTATCAGTATTTAAAGGATACTCACATAAATTTTCTTTCTCTTTCACCTATCTCCTTCATTTGAAGGATAGTTTGCTTGCTTTTTTTTTTTTTTTCCAGGTGTCTCTGGTTTTTCCTCTCACTTTCCAAACTGTAGACTCCTTCCTGATTTTTGTCTCTCATTTTTGATGTAATTTTCCCACTGGTTAGTGGTTGTTACTCTTTTTCCTTTTAAAATTTTACTTCCTGCCTGATTTAAGCTCTCATTTTCTTTAGTCATTATTTCTTCAGTCACAGATTTCTTATAGTTAAAAGGGATTCATTTAGGGAAATCACTTGCCTTTGATACATGCTAAGATAATGGTAAAGCTAAAGGAATACTCAGTTCTACAAATTTCCAAACCTGTGTTGGCCAGTGAGTCCTTTTGGTATTAAGCACAATCTGCTTCTCTTGGCATTCAGAGCCCACTTTTGGTCCAACCAATTATCACATTTATCACTATGTCATTGTGCATATAGGCAAACTGAGTGCCACCAATACTATCATGATTGCTTCTTTCCTACTCTCTTCATTTCTACCCCTTCCACATTATATTCATTCTATAGTCTTAACTCAAATTTCAGACATTTCCTGTAGAGAACTCAGTGCTTCTCTAATTCCTTTATATCATTTCTATAAATTTATTACCTACTCATGATCTATAATTTGTTTCTTATATATCCTATCAAAACAAAAAAGGTGATTAAACTTTTTTTTTACTTAAATAGAATAAATTTTATGACTTTTCCCTTACTTAATATTCATTGATTATGAGTAAAGCTTTCTTTCATATACACAGAATGTAAGAGTTGTTTGTGTATTTCCTGTGGAAACTAAGAAGAGGATTTTATTTGTAATAATATAAATTTCAAGTTTTCTTTCTGTAACATGACACTTGAGATTCATAGAATAGAATTTTAAACTTGAGAATTTAGAAATTATATGGTCACATACCTCCTCACCTAATAACTGGGGAAAACTAAGACACAGTAGGGATTGATTTAACCAAGATAATGGTTTATTGATGGTAGATTTAGCTCTGAAAGTCAGTTTGTCTGCCATCCTAACTAACTCTTTCGAGAATTCATTATATGCCTCTTAATGTTTGGGGAATTTTTCTTCTAATCTTCTTCTTGGAAGTGAAACAAGTATTGAAATCAAATTAGTATTATAATAAGTTGGAATTTTCTCACTTGTGAAGAGTGCTATATTTTTTTAACTTTTACTTCCCTGTTTTCTCATTAGTGGAAAATATTGATTTGAAAATGAATGTGATAACTGTTGTAGATACTTTTGGTTATTGAAAATCTATTTTATAGTTGTGGAACAGTTTTCTATGAATTCAGTTGAACTTTGCAGTATTATATAGTGCTACTTAAACCATTTACAAGTACTCTAGCTAATCAGATCTCTCCTTTGATTTTCTATAAGACTTAAATCTATATATATCCTTCATTTAGTTCAATTGCCACAAGTCATATTTTTCCATTAGGATTCTAAATCCAGTAACATACAGGAACATTTAAATAATTCCCCCCAGGGCCTCCTGGTAGCCTAAGGGTTGAGTATCAGCACCATTACCCTTATGGTCTGAGTTAAATCCCTGGCCAGGGAGCTAATCCGCATGTGGCACATCAGACCTCTCCTGTCTCGCCCACTGTTCCCCTTAGCAGTGTATTTCAGTAAAATGCCTGTTTTGCTCCCCACTATGTCTCTGGTGAATCCTCTTACCCTTGACATCTATGACCTACACCCCAGTTCTTCTATGCAAAAATAATAATAATTTCCCCCCATATTTTATTATCACCCAGGGCAGAAGTGATTCCTGCACCCATTTCAGGAATCTGTTACTTTGAAATAGCTCATCTATTAAATAGTCTTTATTTTATTAAATAGTAATTATATAATTTGTTTTTTGATTTCTAAATCGATGTTGTATGTATCTATTTTTAATATTCCAAATGTTATATTGCCAGTTATACTTTTAATGTAAACTGAGATTTATCCAGTTTTATCATCAGATGTATACTATTCTCATAATTTTTTTTAAATATTAAAATGTTGATTATTATTAGCTGTGCTTTCTGGCAGAGCAACAAATGATGGCTAGAGATAGGAGATAGCATCTGTTGCAGCAAATTGAGAAAAAAATGAGTGCCCAAATCAATGAAAATGATGGAAGAGGGAGTTGGGAAAATGAAGTAAATTGGTAGGATTTGGTGGTGATTGTATATGGGGAAAGAGTCGGGAATATAATAGTGTAGCAGTATGTTGACAGCTGTTGTTACCACCTATTTACTGTGTCTATGTACTGAAAAGTTGTTTAAGATATAGTTCCTATTATAGTGGAGCTTTTAATCACAAAAACATCATGTTGGTCAACCAGTATATAATATGAGCTATTAGGGGAAAAAAGTCAAAGTATTTTTTCATGATAATGATTGTTTTCATTTATTGCATAAATTATTAGTTATATTAATTTTATGTTTATATTAAACAGAAAATTTAAATTGATGGCTAGATTTTATAAATATTCTAAGGTCATAAATACCTCAGTTTGAATAAGATCTATTTAAAAATGGTTTCTAAAATGTATTATGAAGCAAATAACTTCATTTTGTGATTCCTCCTGTTGCAGATGATTACTGTGAATGCTTCCTTATTTCCTAGCTCTGTGGCTAACTCCTTAATAGCGGTTGGAAATGATGGACTTCAAGAAAGAGACAGAATGGTCCGAGCGTGCATTGCTATTATCTGTGAACTAGGTCAGAATTTTCTTCAAGTAATAAAAATGTAGTGTTTTGAAAGAATTTACAACCTTTCTTAATACTTTTAATACATGATTCCTTAGTTATTGAAACAAACGTGTAAAAAAGTAGAACATTCCTGATAAGGAAGTAGAGGACTTGTTAAAGTGACATTAAAATTCTCTGAATTTCAAAGTTTTACTCATAATGAAATTTAGTGTGTAGGAATTCCAAATCCCAGTAATTATAATAAAATCTCCTAAAATCTAACTCAGACAGATTAGTTAGCCACATCTTAATGTGGGTTAAAAAAATAAAAATCCATCATACATTAAAAAAATATTGTAAATGCAAAAGCATTAGGGACTTAAGTGGGTGAAAATACGGATGAATATTTCTGATTATTATAAGGAAAGGAGTTTTGAGTTATCAAAAGATATCAAACAAGGATTTTAGCAGCTATAGATTTTAAGATAACGCGTAGTGCCAGAACAAATAAAAAAATGAATGTCACAAATAACTTACATACAAATTAATAGGAACAATAAATACATAACTAGTCAACGATTTTAACAGTTCACTACACTTAAAACCACAGAAATTTCAAATGACAAGAGACTTCTACCAAAAGTAGAAATGGTATATTCACTCTTGATATAATAAATTAATGAAAGAATTTTTAAAAAAAGAAGCAAAACAACAACCAAACTGTCACTAAGGATTTTAAAATATGGTCTACAATTCTATTGGTTTAGAGACAAATTCAGAAATTTGTTTAATTAAACTTTTTTTTTTAAAGATTTATTTATTTATGCAAGCACTGGGTACAGTCAGAAGCGGGAGAGTGAGAGAATTCACCAGAGCCAGAGTAGGGCGCAATATAGGCAGACTGACGAAATGTACTGCTGAGGGGAGCAGTGGGCGGCAGGAGAGGTCTGCGCGCCATGTAGGACCCTTGCCCAGTGGCCAGGGATCGAACCGGCGCTGCAGAGGCTGTGGGCAGCTTCGCAACCCAGCGCTCAACTGCTGCGCCACCGGGGAGGTCCTGTTTAATTAAATTTTGAAAATAATAAAAATTTGATGATGTCGATGTATGGGATGCCTAAAAAATTATGCCCACAGTTAACGTCTCATCATAAAATGCTTTTATAATCAAGCAATAAGTAATGAAAATAAGTGAATGAACCCAAGAAATAGAAAAAGAAGAAAAACTTTTTCAAGGTTAGCAGCTGAAAAAACAACAGTGAATTGAAGTCTTAGAAATAGGAAAAAAATACATAAATTTTTGAAAAATGTTAAGATCAGAGAAACAGAAGACTAATATAGACCTAAGGAAGAGAATATTACAGGAATTTTAAATCAATTTATATTTTTGAAAATCTTATTGAAATGAGTGGACTTCAGAGGAAATTTTAACTTCTAGTTAAAGCAAAACTTAGAAAACATGTTAGATCAAAAACCATGGAAGTGCTTGATGAAAAACACGATTTTAGATATTTTATCTTAAAAACTTGTTTCAAGGAATAGATAATTCTTTTATAATGTAATCTGATCAAGAACATTAAAAATATAGAAAATACCAATTTATGAAAGTAGCATTTCATATAAATATATATTTATATACACACAGATGTATATACACATACCTCTACACATATATAATTACGAAACTACTTTGTTAACATTCTGGAATCTCTCAAATTAATACACTTTAATTGTAGATCATTACAAATATTACATCCTTTTAGCTTTTAATTAGCATTTGAAAAACTTTCAGCTGTAGTACAGTAAGACAGTATAATAAATGAAGTTTGCATATTGGAAAGACATTGTGGATGATTTATCTAGAAAACTGAATCAGAAACAGAGTACGTAATTGAGCAGAGTGGAAACATGAAAATACAGATTGATATATTTATTTTGTGTATTAAAAAAAAAACTGTGACAAACAAAATAATAGGAAAAATACATGAATTATGTGTTTGGGGAGTACTTTTGAATTTGTTTAATTCTCAAGAAGGCACAACTTACATATACCTGTAAAAATGAGACTAGTGTACCAGAAAGGGACTAAGTGATGTGAGGGAAACTTCTTGGATGGTAAAAAGGATATTGGTTCCCTGGATATAGACATTATTCAAGTTTTTTGAACTGTATACCATTAAGATCTGTGTATTTTACTAGGTCATTTTACCTCAATTTAGGAAAAAGTAGAAGATGCCAAATTTTCAGTTTTAGCAAGAAGAATAAGAAGAACCAATGATTAAAACATACTTTAAAAATAATGAATGGAGTGAAGAGAAAGATTTTCTTCTAATAAATTTGAAGAAACTACTACCCAGGTTATCAAGAGATAGAAATGTGAAAAAGAATAATTGTAGACTGTATATATAGAAAAATTTTATATATCAAAAGTATAAAATTCAGTATGAAAAGTATGCTAGTATAATTTATTAAATATATGAAAAAATGTGTTTCAGTTTCTTGATAGATTGAAAATGGAAATGTTAATCTGAACTCGTGTAAAACATACATACTTGCTTTTGAGTACATGTAAACAAAATGTTTGATTTTTGAAGTAAATGAAGAGATTCTGAGCTTAAAATCTGACCTAAATTACAAATCAAATAAGGGACTTAAAACAGATAAATGGCTAATATTCCCACTATATAAAGTAACTTCTTGTGATTGATAGGAAAGAAGAATCACTACCATAAAATATGGACAAAGGATATGAGATTAAAAAAGTTTGGGTTTGGGGAAGTATATTGAGTGGCTGACTAGATACATTTATCCACATGTCCTTTTAAATGTTAGTAACTAGAAAGTTTTTTATATCAGAGAGGAAATTGTTAAAATAAATAGCCCAGTTTTCTGTTTATTTTTATTAATTACCCCAATATAATATTTTAAGTTTTTCTTTCTTATTTTAGCACTTCAGAATCCAGAAGTGGTGGCCCTTCGAGGTGGACTAAACACCATCTTGAAAAATGTGATTGATTGCCAATTAAGTCGAATAAATGAGGCCCTCATTACTACAATTTTGCACCTCCTTAATCATCCAAAGACCCGACAGTATGTGCGAGCTGATGTAGAATTAGAGGTAGGAACTTTCATATTCTTTTCTAATTTTCAAATATGACTTAAAATACATCCTTTTACATTGAAAATTTAAAGTAAATAATCGGTACAACACAGTATTCATAATCAAACTTAAATTAACCAAGATTGGCTTATTCCCAGCAATATTTTGTAGCTCATTTAGTTTGGACTGAATTGAAAATATTCTCAAGAGTACTCTATGAATATGTACAGAGAATATTTTATTATCTGTGAAAAGTGTACTAAGCAAAATAGAGCACAAGGTTACGTAAGATATTAATATTTAATTTTTATTTAAAGAAGGCCATTTATTTTGAAGGACTTCAATACATCCTGTGTAAATAGCTCCAACTAATTATTCAGTATTTATTAAACTTCTCTGAACTTGGAAACATGTGCTAGTAACGAAGAATATATTCTTGAAAAAAAAAAAATATATATATATATATACAGTAAAATATTTTTACTCATTCAGTGTTTTTTATAGTTAGTCTAAAATAATGAGGCTACTATATACTCCTTTGTGATAATGCATTTAGTGGAGGCTAAAATAGAATTATCACTATATTTTTACAGTTTACTAGTGGTGGTGTCTGATTTAGATACCATTCAGAGTAAATGTAAATCAAAGATTCATTTGTATTTGGATATGAAATAATGCAGTATGTAAAAGAATAACTGTCTACTTATTTTTAAACATTTTGTGAAACTTATTTTAAATGTTCTATTTCTAATGTTATTAGGGCTATTAGACATATTTGAGATTAAAAATTAACATTAACCTATATATCATTAACAAATTTAAGTAGAATATTCTTGGTAAGTGATTTAAAATACATTATTCATTGGAATAAACTGGCATTTTTAAATTTTAAATCTTTTTCAGTGTGTTTAAATCTTTATCAAGAGGAAAAACTAAAATTAGGGAGATTTTCCCTTCCCTGTTTTTGACACTTCTTCCTACCACTCCCCTGCTATATGTCTCGTATCTTCTGTCATCTTGCAAGTTTTGTCTCTTTCCTGATCCTTTGTTTCATTTCTCTATGTTCCCCATATGAATGAAACCATCCGATATTTATCTTTTTCCTTCTGACTTCACTTAAAAAATTCTTGTGAAGAATTAATATTATCTGATTAATGATGACAACAACAGCAGCATTAATAGCAGCAGCTAACACTTCTAAGCTTAGAACAAGTTAGGTAGTGTTGTAGGTGCTTTGTATGTATTAACTTTAATATACATACAATTTTTTATTTAGTACCTGGAACATAATAAATACTCAAAATATGTTGGTTGCTTTGGGTGTTTTTCATTATCATCATCTTCATTGTAGTGTCAACTATTGCTATATTTTATCAATTTTATACTAAACCGATGCTTTGATTTTCTTTTCTACATAAAATGAAACTTTTTCAGTTTTACTCTCTACCAAATTTTCCTCTTATTAAACATCCCATTTTTAATGTGCTCTGATTCTGTTCCTATTATATGTGATATATTTTTACTTCAGAGAGAAAAAATTGAGAACTTTATAAAATGTTATTAGAATATACAGTCTGTAATGGTTGTAAATTGTAATTTTTAAATTTTAAGTTAAAAAAAAACATGTTTTTTAAACTCAGGGTAGGATAGTTCATAGTGAAAAGCTAGAAAAGTAGAATAATTTTAAAAATTATATATTTCACATAAAGATGTGAAAGCAGTGAGATCAGAGGGAGTGAAATTCTTTATCAGGTAGATTTCTTTGAGAGTTGTCTTTTTTTTTTTTTTAAGATTTATTTATTTATTTATACAAGCACTGGGTATAGTCAGAAGTGCGGGAGGGTGAGAGAATTCACCAGAGCCAGAGCAGGGAGCAGAGCAGGCAGAAGGACTGAAGCACACTGCTGAGGGGAGCAGCGGGCAGCAGGAGAGGTCTTTGCGCCATGCGGGACCCTCCTCCCGTGGCCCGGGAGCAGCCTGGGATGGAACCAGCGCTGCAGAGGCTGCGGGCAGCTTCGCAACCCAGCGCTCAACTGCTGCGCCACTAAGAGTTGTCTTGAAGATCTACACATTCCTTTGGAAACACTTGCAGATTTTGAGCATAGGCAAGAGGCTAAGAATATGACCTAAATCTAGGTAGAAGATCAGAGTATTTGGTGGCTATATGAGTATAGAATAACAAATCTAGAGACATGAAAAGTCCCCATACCAAGTCTGATTTACCTCTCCAGATATTTACTGGAATAAGAAAGTAGCAACAATGTCAAAACTTGAAGAAAACATAGTTGAATGTGCTACAGTTTCTAGTGCATAAGAGCAAAGGCCTCCTGGGAAGAAGGGTCACAGCAAAAGTCCAGAGGAGTCTTAAGAAGTAGTGAATTGATTATATGTAGTTTTTCCCCCCTGCGGCCACATACTAGTTAGGATATAATTAGTAGTTAAAAATTCAGATAGGCTTTTGGTGGGATTAGAAAAACCAGAAGAGTTTTTGGCAGTTGTGTTGTGCTTAAGTGACAAAACTGCATATTTCTTAGCTGATTCCCTGGTTTTTGACATTTTTTCAAATTCTGAAGCTATTCTGGATGAATAAGTAAAAATGTAAGTTCAAAACTTAGGAACAGTATAGAAAAATTTCTAATCTCTGATAGCTGAGGAGAAAAATACTTGCTAAGCTCTCTATTGACAGTACTGGAGTACTGTACTTTGGCAAAACCAGGAAAACCAGTGGCATGCCCAGTCTTAAAAGAATTCAGTGTATAATCAGTTTAACTCAGTTGGTGATTAGGGTAAGGGTTTCACCTCTCTTAACCAACCTGACAGAGAACAGAATACATCAACTCCGGTTATGATTGGTAACATCAGGTGGAGCCATTTATAAAATTCACAGTGTCCAACATTTTGATCAAAAATTTCTAATCATCAAAAATCACATGACCATAATAACAGAAAAAAAAGGAAAAAGGAAAAAACTATTTTGTAGAAACATACGATGGGGTGATGTAGATATTACGTTTAGAGGAAAAAGGCTTAAGACAATCATGGTTAATTTGTTTAGGAAAATGGAGAACAGGAGGAAGAAAATGGAGGAAATAATGGAAAATTTCACCGGGTAATTGGCATATACTAAGCAAAACAAATAAAAATCCTAGTACTGAGAAATACAGTACCTGAAGTTCTGAACTCAGTGAGGCGGAAAATTCACCTTGTATAAGAAGATATTGTCAGTAAACTAAAAACAACCCTGAAAGATATCTAGAGTAAAGCATGGGGAAAAAATAAGGAAATAAAACAACACAAGAGATAAAATTATAATTGTAGTATATAAGTGTAGATTCTAGAAAGTAAAAATGTGCAGAAGCAAATTATCCAGAGACAGTTACCACAATCTTTGCTTCTAAAACTGATAAAACTTCATTTCACAAAGCTCAGAAAAACTCCAAATAAGATAATACAAAGAAAACAACATGTGGTCACATCATGATAAGATTACTGAATGCCGAAACAAATAAAAAAGCAGCTTGAGAAAAAACAAAACAAAATAAAACCCTTTTACTTTCAGAGGGGCAAATCTGACTGCTGACTTCACAATATAAATAATGGAAACCATGAGACAGTAAAATGAAATCTTTAGAGTGGTGAAAGAAAAATCACAAACCCAACCTAGAGAAAATATCTTTCAAAAGCAAAGGTCAGACTAAACTTGTCAGACTGAAGAAAAAGGAAATTTAAAGGCACATCGACTCTCTTGGATTGCTTGCCTTTATATCGTAAAGTAGTAAAGCAGACCAAGGTGAGGCGCACATGGGGAGCAACGGAGTCTTACTTTTCAGTTAGTAGTACCTTGTGGGTGAACTAGTTCTCCAAATCCAGTTAAGTTTTCCAAGGACTGCAACCTGAATAATATCTTGACTGCTATCTTATGAAGAACCCTGATCCATAACTCCCAGCCAAACCATTCCTAAGATTCTTGAGTCATAAAAAACATATGAGATAATTAATACATGTTATTATTTCAAAAATGAGACAGACATGAAGAAAGGAAAGACTGAAGGGAGAGTCTGCACTCAGCCTTAAGATAATCTAAGACAAAGAAATATAGGAAGGAAGGAAGGAAGGAAGGAAGGAAAAATGCCAGGAAATGGGTGAGAGAGAGAGACAGTGAGCAAATCACTGATTGTCAAAATCAATACTAGTAATATATCATGCATTTAAAATTATATTTATAATTGAAATCTAGCCCACAGTCAATAGATGAAGATTGATAAATGAGATACAGTGTCTCTAAAGTTATAAAATGAGTGAGTTTGGCAAGTTTGATGAACACACAATACACCAAAATAACTGATTTCTTTATACTAGTAACAAAGGGAATATAATTCAACCTAGTAGTTATGTTGGGATTGGTAGTGACTACAAAGGGGGAATAAAGGGACTTGACATGTGCTGATTTTTTCTGGTTCTGCTTATATGAGTATACTTAATATGAGAAAATTCATCAAATGAACATTTAAAAGTTCAAAAATTTAGTATCATTTGAACATTTTCCTCAGTGATGAGTTTGAAGAAGTACATCTCTTAACCCAGTTTACCAATTAAAGATATAAGATGGAATTAATTTTAACTTTACAGAAAGAATATTTAATTTTTAAATGTAATAAGTTGTTTTTTCTACTTTCTCTTTTTTTTAATTAGCGAATTTTAGCACCCTATACTGATTTTCACTACAGACATAGTCCAGATACAGCAGAAGGACAGCTCAAGTAAGTACCATTTGTTTCTAATAACTTATGAGATGTTGCATGTTGACATTTAAACTTTCAAATTTTCCCACTGTTTATATAGCCAGAGAAGTGTGAGTTTTAAATAAATTTACCATCTCATGTAGTCTTGTTCCATTTCTCTTATAATATGACTGACTTGTTTTAAAAGTTAAAAGAAGCTTTGGGAATTTTAAAGATTTGGAATTTTCTTAAAATATAAGGCTGTAGTAGAAACCTAGGATGTTAATTTAATTTTTTAAATTCTGTTTATTTTACAGTGAGAGACTGAAATAATTAAATAATAGGAAGTGATGTGAAGAGCTGCGTTAACAAATTTAGTAAGCAGAAAGAAGTACAATGTTGACTTTTGAGAGTAAATTTAATAGGGAAGTAAAATAAAAATCATTTTCTAGAAATGAGGCAGAATAATTTTCATAGTCTTTTCGAAAAGTTCAATAGTTATTAGGGATAACTTTATAATTATATTGATTTAAGGATCAAATCACTGTGAAGGTTGGCAAATAACATGCCACTAGTAAATATGCAATGAAGTGTTTTTCTAGTAAGATTATTGGATTGTAGATATACTCACTAATTTTGATAGATGGTATATATTTTTAAAATCCTCACTAAATTTGGGGAAATTCTGGAATATTGGGGGTATTTTTGTTGTTTTTAACTTTTTTCCTGAATTAAAAATAGTAGTTTCCTGTCTTTAATCAGGTCTGCCATTGTATACACATTACACCCTAACAGATCATGACTTGAGCTAAGAAATCAAAATTGGTTTCTTTTGTTTAAGACTTAAACCTTATTCTTGCTAAGTATGAATTGGAATTCTTAAGCCCCTTTCTTGCCTGCTTCTTATAACACTTGGACTTTATCACTGGAGAATTATACATGCATTTTTTTTGTTGCTGTACAACAAATTACAACAAATAGCATCAGTTTATTAGCTTACAGTTCAGTAGGTCAGAAGTCTGACAAAGATCTTATCTGGAGGCTGTGGTAAAAAATACTTTTCCAAGCTTATTCAGGTTGTTGGCAGAATTCATTTCCTTGCTGAAGTACAACTAAGCTTCCTGTTTCCTTGCTGACTATTCACTGTGGCCTACTCTCATCTTCTAGTGCTTCCCTCCTTCCTTAGCATACTATTTGCCACATCTTCAAACACAACAAAAATTCTTCAAATACTTTGAATCTTAAGGGTTACTGGGCTTCATAAATAACAATCACAAAAATGGAAGTGATAGCATATTCACAGGATTCAGGGATTAGGACATTTGATCTTGGATGGAGATGGTAAACTGTCTTTAGAATTTTCATTACCAGAACAAGTAAGAGATGAATCCTGGATATTTTTTAAATTTGGAGGTGAAAAAATACATTACACCAAAATCCTTTCTTTCCTATTGGTTTTGTACTTTCATTAAGTTGCTTGAGTTTGGGCAGTTTCTGGAGCATGGGTATTTTAATGGCCAAGGAACATGGAAAAGAGTGATTTTTTATAATACTACAAATTTATGTAATAGGTTAGAGAATGGATTACCAAGCAATCAATATGTTTGTGTACTAACTTTCTTACAAAAAGGAGTACCAGGGCTTCCCCAGTGGCACAGCGGTTGAGTGCTGGGTCGCGAAGCTGCCCGTCAGCCTCTGCAGCGCCAGTTTGTTCCCCGGCCTCCGGGCGAGGGTCCCTCATGACGCACAGACTTCTTCTGCCGTGCACGCTGCTCCCCTCAGCAGTGTACTTCGGTCCTTCTGCCTGTTCTGCTCCCTGCTCTGTCTCTGGTGAATCCTCTCACCCTCCCACGCTTCTGACTGTACCTAGTGCTTTTATAAATAAATAAATTAAAAATTTTTTAAAAAACACTTAAAAAAAAAATGAGTACCAAAGATGAATCACACAGTTGTCCTATTCTTGTTTCTTCCACATCCCATCTCCCCATTTTAGTTTCACTTGTATTCTCACTTTGATTGGTGCTACAGAGTTTAGTCGGGGTGTGTGTGTGTGTGTGTGTGTGTGTTTTCTCTAGTGTTTTTTTCCTCTTTCATAGACTGGTGGTTCATTGCTCTTTATCCTTTATTTCTTTCACAGTTCTAGGAGTTTCTGTATTTTCACAAGTGTTAAAAATTTTATTGGGGAAGAAAAAAGGTGGCACAGACAAAAATGAGTATTTGAAAGGGTAGGGTGGTTGAGGTAGCACAAATAATACAAATTGTTGTTAGGTATTGAAATTGGACATAGGCCACACATAGAAAATGTTTGACAAATACAAGTACTTCTATTGCCTTGATTACTTTTCTTAACTATTGCATAGAAAGGAACAAGTGTAATAATTAGATAAACAATTAGTTTATCTAAAGAAACTAGTTGGTGATATTAATCATAACTAGTTATTTAAATATTCCAGTGAGTATATGGATCGTTGAGCTTGCTTGTTTGAAATAAATGCTCAAATAAATTTGGGGCAAGACTTCTGAAATAAAGAAAATGCATGTGGTGAAAGAAAGATTTATGTGGTAAGTTTCTATGCTATTGGGTAGCCTTGCTAGAGATGCTTGTTAAGCAGGCTGGTGTTCTCTCTGATGCTCAATTAAAGGTGTTAATGAGCTATCTAAGAATAGTTTTCAGAAAGAGAGCAGGAAATGTAGAACTGAATAAAAAAGCAGAATTTATAGCTTATTTTAAACCCTTGTGGATTTTAAATGGGGTCAGTATGTAATTGGGTAATTTCCTTTATGGTAGGTCTGATCTTAGTGGATTTTTTAAAACATGTTTATATTCCTGTGTAAATATTTAAACATTAACTAATGATAGCTCTTGTTCTACTACAGTAGCAGAAAAAACTCACTTTTCATAACATTTTGTATTTCTATTTTTCTGCCCTCCCCTTACAGAGAAGACAGAGAAGCGAGGTTTCTAGCTAGTAAAATGGGAATCATAGCAACATTCCGGTCATGGGCAGGTAAGTTATTCTTTGTTGCTTTGTAACATTTGGTGAGGAAAGCTTGACTTTTTTGTTTTGTTTTGTTCAATTATTATTGCCATTGGGGGCTTCCTGGTGACTGAGGGATTGAGTCTCAGCACAATCATCTCTATGGCCTGAGTTTGATCCCTGGCCCGGGAGCTAACCCACATATGGCACAACAGAACTCTCCTGTCTTGCCCGCTGCTCCCCTTAGCAGTGCATTTCAGTAAAAATTCACCTGTTCTGCTCCCACTCTGACTCAGTTGAATCTTTTCACCACCCCATCCTACCCGTACCCCTCGCCTACTCCCCAATTCTTCTACACTCACACACACACATACATACACACACACAAATTACTGTTGTTTTATTTAAAATAGAATGATAAAAAATACAGTAATAAGATAATATTGCAATTGTCATTATTTGTGGCATTTTGTGAGTGTAATTTTCAGATAGCTGGTGATTGAATTTGCATTTTTTCCTTGTCATAATATTGATGTGTTTAAAATTGCTTGACCCATTACTGTCACTGAAGATTTTGATCCATACAATTTACGTGAAGTCTGTTGGTTTTACTCTTCTGTGTGTTCAATAAACTTTGCAATTAAATTTTTAAGACAAATACCAAGCAAAGTTTTGCAGTTTAGGTTGAAAAAAAGCTGTTAAATAAGGGAAATATAACATTGTCTTAACTATAGCCAATATTCTTACTCCCAGAGAAATGCTTATCAACAAACAGAGTCACTAGACAGATGCAACAACTTTTTTTGGATATGAAACATATCAAAGAAATTTAAATGATAAAATTATTGATTATCTCTAACCAACGTGGAAATACTGAAAATCTTTGAAATATACTATCACTTATAACCAGATACTATCATGGCTTGGGCAAAGATTGCAGATTTTGTAATTATGGATATACTACTGTAGAAATTTTGTTTTTGAAACTTAAGTTAGTGATTCTTCTTGTCTACTTTAGGTATTATTAATTTATGTAAACCTGGAAACTCTGGGATACAATCTCTAATTGGAGTACTTTGCATACCAAATATGGAAATAAGGGTAGGTAAACTTTATTCCCATTGTTTCATACCTGGATTTTTTAATGAAAGAAATTTATCCTAAAAAGAAAGATATCAGATGATGCTTTTTCCTCATGAATCGTTAATCTGTATCAAAAAGCTACATGAATTAGTTGAATCCTAAGTATAATATTAATCATTTGAAATACAATTGTTAGGAACTATGACTCTATTAAGAATTATATTTAAAATATTAAATTATACTGTATTCATTAACACTGCAAGCAGTACAGAAGGGCATTTTCATTGTAAAAGGTTCAAACAATGCAGAAATACACTTAGGAAAAAAGAAAGTATTTATGCATCTTATGACCCATGTTTTTTATAATTTCTGTTATGGTTGTTTCTGATGAAAATTGTGTTTTTAATATTTATGTGTTTATTTGATAAATTCCTAAGTGTATAGGCATTTGTATTAAATTTTTAACAAATTGAAGTTGGAGGGACAAAAATTACCTCTTTCAAGTAGCTTTTTATTTTTTCCCATTAAATTTTCTTGTTTTAATTTTTTTCAAAGGAACAAAATTTTCTCCTTTTCTCGGTTCTCTCTATGAACCAAATTCAAAATTATAGCTATGTGAATGATTGACAAGTCAGTAAAATCTGAAAAATAAAAGAGAAACTGTTAACCAGAGCTGCATTGCTTAAATGTGAACTAAAAAGCATTTAGACAGTGGAGATGAAAGATGAAAAGCTCTATAAGAGTGAAGTATGGTTGGGTCAATTCACTTGACTTCTTCCTTAGAAAAGAACATGGTCTACGGAGTCTGGCTAAGATTTAACTCCTGGTTTTATGATACATATAGCTCCATGATCTTGGGCGAATTACCTCTGGCTTTTAAACCTATTTCTTTATGTGTATAGTGGGGATAATTGAAGATTTATGGGAAAGTTTAAATCCTATATGTGTGTGATTTGAGCAGAGGGGGCCTCCCTGGTGGCTCAAGGGGTCTCATAGGTCTCAGCACTATGAATTAATCCGCAGCCACTGCAGCAGAAGTTCCATCCCCTGCCAGAGATCTAACCCACATGGCAAAGCAGACCTTTCCTGTCTCGCCTGCTACTCCCCTCCGCAGTGTATTTCAGTGGCTCCATCTGTTCTGCTCCCCATCTGTCTTGTGTTGAATCCTCTCACCCTCCTTCATCTATGGCCTACATACTAGTTCTTATATGCATAAATAAATAAATCTTAAAAAAAATCTCATAAACAGAGATTTATTATAGAAAATGAAATGAAATGTATTCATTTGCTTGTACAGCGAGGTCTGCTTGAAGTGCTTTATGATATATTTCGTCTTCCTCTACCTGTTGTGACTGAAGAATTCATAGAAGCATTGCTTAGTGTAGGTAAGTATTGAAGTGCATTTGTATCTATGCACATGTGGTAATTTTAAAGTGACTTATATAATGGAGACAGAATCCCATAAAAAAAGCACTGAAATTTTGAATATTATCATCTTATTGTGTCATCATGGCATGAAATCAACATAAAAATAATTCTTGAAATAGATTTCTAAAACTAAGAAATTTCAGTATTTTCTTCATCACTCTAAATCTTGTAAATAAACAGTGGAATTCATAGAAAGATGAACCAATTAAAAAACAGATAAGACTAAATTTAGGAAACAAGGTTAAGTACCTAATCCCCGTGAAACTGAATTTTGTGAAAGTTATCAGCAATTTAATTAAACTAATCTGTAATTGTCAGATTATCTAATTCTTTTAATACACTGGACAAATAACTCCTAAGTTCCAAAGTTTTCTAAAGAAGTTAGATCTTTGTAGATTTACACAATTTTATTTTTTGAGTCATTTTTAAAATAGCATTAAAAGGTAATTCTTTATAGCCCACATACCTAAAGATTCTACATAATTTGATGTGTTTCAGTGATACCTAATTTCCTACTAACTACCTAATCTATTTTAGACCCAGGTCGATTCCAAGACAGTTGGAGGCTTTCAGATGGTTTTGTAGCAGCTGAAGCAAAAACTATTCTTCCTCATCGTGCCAGATCCAGGTAGAATATAGATATGAAATGGCTCAAGTTTATCCCAATACTGCTTTTATTTTAAGTTATGTAATGTTTGGAACACAAGTCAAACCATGTCTGTGATGGGTTTATTTCCAGGCCAGATCTCATGGACAATTATTTGGCACTGATCCTCTCTGCATTTATTCGTAATGGACTTTTAGAAGTAAGACTTTAAATTTTATTTCATTCTATCTTTTATTTATTTTTTTTAGCAAAATGCTTTAAGAGCAAAAGACCTAGGATGTGTGTATATGTTGAGATATATTTTGCAATAATAATATCTTTTGTTTTCAAAGGGTTTGGTTGAAGTCATAACAAATAGCGATGATCATATTTCAGTTAGAGCTACTATCCTTTTAGGAGAGCTTTTGCATATGGTAAGTCTAGCAACTTTGGTTAAACATTTTTATACCCTAGTATTTTAATTTATACAACAGGTTATATTATCTGTTTTGCTTTATGGTATCTCAAACAATAAGTTTGGATTTTTGCAATGTTTATCTTTATGTTACAAAGAGCCTTTTAATGCCTTTTATCTTGAGATATAGTCATGTGATTATCTAATCATACATATCTATGCTGCTTTTATAAATGGAACAAATATAGAAAATATAAAATATTGCATATTGATTTTTTTTACACATTTTTATATGGGTATTTTCAGTACTATAAATCTTTATCTTAGGATAAACTTTATACCTACAAAGCAGGAAATCACAAAACTATAGATATTTCTTCAGTCAGAAATAAAATCAACATATGACAGTACCTTAACTTTAGAAAACTATGCAAAAATATGAAATCTTGTTTGAACTTCCTTCACTTTAAACTTTTAGTTTAATATGTGAAGGGATGGCACTGTCTGTGAAAAAATTAAGTAATATTGCAGGTTTCAGGTCTGACATTTTTATTTTAATTCTTAAAATATAATTTCCTATAAGATTATCAATATTGAATATTAATTACTTTTATATAAAGGAATTTCTTTTATAAATTTCATCAATCTCTTCCATTTACCAACATTCTATGATCCCTTAAAATATAAAAATTGGTGATTTTGAGTATAATGGTTTTAAGCCATAGCTGGTTATTCTTACATCTTCTGGCTTCTACATTTAATTAGTTTACTTACCTTCATTGGTGGAAAGCAGAGTCTTAAGTTTCTTAATTTGAAGAATTTTTAAAAAAAATTTATTTTACACAAGAACCGGGGTACAGGGCAGATGCGCAGGAGGGTGAGAGGATTCACCAGAGACAGAGCGGGGAACAGAACTGGCAGACTCACGAAATAACTTGCTGAGGGGAGCAGCAGGCGCTACAGGAGAGGTCTGCCCCGCCATGTGGGACCCTCGCCAGTCAGCCGGGATCTAACTGGCGCTGTAGGCTGCAGACATCTTCACAACACAGCACTTAAAACCGCCTGTGCCACCAGGGGAGGCCCTTAATTTGAAGAATTTTGGAATATGTGAAAAGCCTGTTTTGAGAAGTCTTTTTTTTTTTTTTTTTCCTATTTTTAGTTGAGGTAACATTGGTTTACAACGCTATGATTCAGAGGTGCAGGATCACATCTCTTTGGATGTATGTTAACACATTGCACCCACCACTGAGGCACCATTAGTCCTCACCATGTCCATCGGGCCCACTTCCCTGTCTCTATCCCTCCCTGTTATCTCTGGTAACCTCAATTTTACAGTCAAATTTCTAGGTTTTTTTTTTTGTTTGGCTTTGTCCAACCCTTTACTTGTTTACCCATATTCCACATATGAGCAGAACTATTTGGTATTTGCCTTTCTCCTTACTTACTAGCTTAGCGTTATTGCCTCCTGTTTTGTCCATGTAGCAAGAGGTGGTTTTTAAAACTCAAGTTGCTAATGCATAAGTTATGGTACTGCATCTAGTATTTTAAATGTTATTTTTAATATAATATACCACTGGATAGATACCAGTTTTGATATTTGTCCTTTTTGGATTAAGAATTGTGTTTAATTCAGTACCACTTAAAATTATAGCAATGTTATAATAAGGATCTTTGATATTTAGTGATACTGTTAATGTAATAACAAGAAAGCAGGGTATTATAACTGTGGATAATCTATAACACAGTATTTTCATTTCTCACCTATTATAAAATATTTGATTTTAGGCAAACACAATTCTTCCTCATTCACACAGTCATCATTTGCACTGCCTGCCAACCCTAATGAATATGGCTGCATCCTTTGATATCCCCAAGGAAAAGAGACTGTGAGTATCAGAGTTCTAGCAGAGGTTGTTGTATTTAGTACCCACTTAGATTGACTTTTTCTTTAAAAAAAAAAAGATGAAAATTAATAGTTTTCAAATAACAGTACGTATTTTAGGCTATAAAATTTAGTAAAATGAACATTTTCTAGTGTATTTTTGTATAAGGATATAAGCTGTCTACCAGATGACTGAAAATGTTGGTTGAGAGTTTTTTTTTTTAACTATTTTATATTTTGAGAGCAATTCCAGGTTATTTTTAAAAATATCTCAATTACTTCAAATTAACAAAGCATAAAGACGTGGATTTGTTAGAATTCACACTGTGGGCATTGAAATAAGCTAAACTCTTAATATTGTAAACAATAGAATTTCAAACAAAAGTATGGCAATACAGCTGTAGCTTTGCTGGAAGTCCAGTGCTAATCTTAAATTTTAAAGGGTAAAGGTAAAATATTTGAAAGATAAAGATGGAGGAATTTGATTGGGAAGTACTAGTAGGAACCTTTTTCATTTGGTAAAGATTATGTCTCTCCCAGGGTTGTCTTTTTTCCTATTATGGTCATAAAAAGCATGTATTTATGCCTTGTTTTGTGTGTGTATAATGTTCATGAAATATAGTTCATTAGCTTTTTGGAACTATGAGTTTTTCATTAATAGAATATATTATAAAAATTTAGTTACCTTTATTAATATAGATATACACATGGGCTTCATAGTAGATTCTATTTATTAGTTTTAATTTTGTCAATGAAAATGCTATTACTTAATAGACTGAAGTTGTATTATAAACTGAGGGAATTAGCAATCTTCTGAGTTCTGACTGAAGGCTTCCAACTTTTATTTTAGTAGTGTCATGAAAGAAAAATGTACTTTCCCTAGCCCTTGGTACCCTAAACTCTGGGTCAGATTATGACCAGTTTCAGTGTTTTCATCAGGAATTCAAATTTACCTTCAAGATTCTGACAATGGTAGTCTTCTTAGAGTGTTTTGTTTGTTGTTTTAAGCTTAGCAAGCTCTCTTTAACTGAGAGTAAAAACTTGCCAAGCTAAACACATCTCAAGATTTAACAATTTTAGATTTAATTTGTATTTACCAGAAGTTCTGAAGTTGAGACTCGATGACTACCAAATTCTTGAAAACTACATGTATGTACCACAAAGAATTAAAAGTAACTTTAAAAAGAATATTTATAGTTTAAATCATCATTGGGGAAAATAGAGACTGTTGATTGATACCAGGATACTGGTATTATTGATTATCCATATGGCAGATAAGTGAAATTGTATTCTTAACTGATAATATTCATAAAATAGGTTTTAGGGGGATTAGGTACTTAACCTGTAAAAGCCAAGTTTTAAAACTTTTGTAAGAGAATATAGAAAACTAGGTGTCTGACCTTATGGAAGGGATTTTAAAAATAATATACAGAAAATGCCCATCACCATAGCAGAAAAGATTAATAAGTACATGTTTAGGTGAGTGTAAAAAATTAGTGTTTTTTTTCATACAAATCAGTAGTGGTTTTTTGTTGTTGTTGTTGTTGTTAGTTCCAAATTTTTGATTATATAATTTACTTTTCAGTAACACCCTTTAGCCATAAATTTGTTTTAATAATTTATCAAAGTGCTCTCTCTAAAATTATGCTAACCTATTGCTGTATTCATTGAATGTTTTTCTCATTAGGCGAGCCAGTGCAGCATTAAACTGCTTAAAACGCTTCCATGAAATGAAAAAACGAGGACCTAAGCCTTACAGTCTTCATTTAGATCACATTATTCAGAAAGCAATTGCAACACACCAGAAACGGGATCAGTATCTCCGAGTTCAGAAAGATATATTTGTTCTTAAGGTACTAACATGAAATTCTTATTTTTAAGCTATTTCCTTAGTTAACCACTAGATTTTAGTATATGTATACTTGCTTGCATTTGCAGTTTTATTTATGTTTATGGAGTTTCAAATGACTTCAAAGTTTTATAATAAGTAGGCAGTTTAGAGCTGTATTTTTACAACTTTTTAAGATTAAGGAAAAAACACCATTAACTTCTCCTTAAATAAAAATCTTTTTCTTTTAAAAATTTGAATATAGTCTTCTGATGTGAGGACAGTGTGCCTTATTTTTCTAATTAATTCTCGATTTTAGGATACAGAAGAAGCTCTTTTGATGAATCTTAGAGATAGTCAAGTCCTTCAACATAAAGAGAATCTTGAATGGAACTGGAATCTTATAGGGACCATTCTTAAGGTATGACAGATAATTTTTGGTAATTAACTTGATTGTCTTCATTTTGTTATTCATTGTAATTCATCATAATTATATGTTTGGGAATTGATAAATACATATATATTATGTTTTTTGTAGTGGCCAAATGTAAACCTAAGAAACTATAAAGATGAACAACTACACAGGTATGTAAAAATTGTTTTGCATTTAAATTTAAGAAATTCTTATTTGGATTTTTTTTATGCCTAATAACTGTTAAAAATAATAGTGTTTTAAAGATGTATACATGCATTCAAATAGTTGATATTCAGTAGGTACATAGCAACTTATTTTTTTTCTAGCTAGCTATATTCTAGTTTATACTATTGGAACAAATGTCATACTTGAGAGAATTTTCTGAAATTAGGCTAATATCAACCATGTAATAGTCCTAGCCCTAATGTATGAGAATGACATAATAAAGACACAGTGTTTTCCTCCCCAAATAATGGCCCTTTCTGCTCCTGCTTGCATCTGGCCATAGATGGTTATACATTCTTCCTCCTCTTCACCTACCTGGTAACCAAGTTGACGCACACTACATCTTCCATAAAACGTGCTGATGTTGCAGCATGTACATTATTTCAAGCTACTGTCTTGTTCTCTGATATACCCTTGTGCTTCTACTCCTTTTGAGTTTAGACTATTGTATTGATCATGTTGAATAAGATGACCTTTCTTTCTTGTTTGAGATAATTACATTAACAATATTATTTGACTGTACTCATCTATTCATGATATTTAACTTTATATTAAGTTTTGAGAAATACATAGAACATATAAGTTACATTGGAATAAAGAAACGTAGAACTAACTTCTCACACTCTTTGGAAACAGGAAACAGATGTTTCATTCAGCTTCATTTCTGTAATTCTATGAATTACTTTGTACCTTTATTGGATTAGATTGTAGTGCATGAAATAAATTTAGCTAAATTAAATGAAATCTTGGAACATTGTGTTGAAAATTGTAACATTAAATAGCTATTTCTTCATAAATTATCTCTTTCTTCATAAATTCAGCTGGCTAAGTTTTGTGGCTTTTAAAAAAGATTTATTTATTTATTTATTTATGCATGTAACAGCTGGGGTGTAGGCCAGAGGTGCAGGGAAGGCGGGGTGAGAGGATTCACCAGAGACAGAGCAGGGAGCAGAACAGGCAGATTGACAGAAATACGCTGCTGAGGAGAGCAGTGAACAAGACAGGAGAGGGTTAGCTCCCTGGCCAGGGATTGAATTCATGCTGCATTGGCTGCTTTTAGCTTTGTAGTGCTGAGACTTAACCCCTTGCACCACCAGGGAGGCTCAGTTGCCTAAGTTTTACCTGCATCTGTTATGGTTGGCTTTTTGCCTCATTGTAAAAAACTGACAATCGTAATTTGGTAACGTTTGTTTACAATATTGAGTATATATTTATTTTGTAGAGCCGTGGGACAAAGTTTTCATTAAAATACACTAGAAGGAAATTTATGTCCAGGTGACTTCCTCATTTTTATCCAACCTTGTCTTCTGGCCACACTCTATCTGTATTTTTCTTGCTAGCATCTTCACGTATTTCCTTCTAGCATCTCACCGTAAAATTCTTACACCACAACAATATACTTTACAATGAAGGGTTTTTTGTTTTGTTTTGTTTGTGGGTGAAATGTGCTATATGCCTTTATTAAATTTCTTGCCATTTACCTTCATGGTTTAGACTCAAAACATATTTTTAGCCTTTTCATTACATAAGCTGTGGTTAAGATTCTAAAATATTTGGTTGGTTTCTTACCTTGCTAATTTTATTTTGATCTTAGGTTTGTACGAAGATTACTTTATTTTTACAAGCCCAGCAGTAAATTATATGCCAACCTGGATCTGGATTTTGCCAAGTCCAAGCAGCTCACAGTTGTGGGTTGCCAATTTACAGAATTTCTTCTTGAGTCTGAAGAGGTAATACTAGTACTTTGAATATTTTCCATATGAAATGTTTTTTATTGACGTTATCCCTTTCTTTCTGAATATGCATAAGCTATTTTTAGAAACATAGGGAATGAGCACAGACCTTGATTTGAATCCTGACTTAGTAACTAGTTATGTGACTTTATATGTCTTACAGAGGTTTTCTCTGTAAGGGGAGAGGGAAAGAGAGGGATCAAAACAGGGAGGGAAATGCCCAAGGACTGTGGTAATGGATCACAGGCATGCTGTGGTGCTGGGACAACTTATGGGGACTACATCTGCAGGGAGAAATCAATACTGTACGAAAATTAACATCTACTGGTAACATCTACTGATACAGGAGATGTAAAATGGAAAGTAATATCATTCTTCATGTGTCATTGTGTTATGAAAAAGTAAACAATAGGTACTATGTCATTGAATCTGTTATCAGTAATATTATCATTAATTTTTTGTACTTGATTAAAGTTGATATTTCTAATTACAGGCACTCTGTCCTTTTGCAAAAATGTAATGTGTATTTACTTTTAGGATGGTCAGGGATACTTAGAAGATCTAGTAAAGGATATTGTGCAGTGGCTCAATGCCTCATCTGGAATGAAACCTGAAAGAAGTCTTCAAAATAATGGTTTATTGACTACCCTTAGTCAACACTACTTTTTATTTGTTGGAACCCTTTCTTGCCACCCTCATGGAGTCAAAATGCTGGAAAAATGCAGTGTGTTTCAATGGTAAACATCCCTAAATTGTTTCAATATCTATCTAAACTTAAATGCTCTTTAGTCTGTACATATTTTTGGTATGTTTCATTAAAATATCAAAAGAAAGTTTTTTAAATAACCTTGTCTTGATGTTCTGATACTTTTTTATGTGATAATTGTCATTAAATGCTTTCTTTTAGAAAAGTTTTGTGTCTGCTAGGAAATGTTTTCTCTTATCAAATACCTTGTTTATATATGGAATTTTAAAATATTTGTTAAATTAGTGAATCATTAATGTAATTTCTAGTAACATGCATTATTTTCAATCTTTTTTTTTTTTTAGTCTCCTTAACCTTTGCTCCTTGAAAAACCAAGATCATTTGCTGAAACTAACTGTTTCTAGCTTGGACTATAGCAGAGATGGGTTGGCTAGAGTTATCCTTTCCAAAATCCTAACTGCAGCCACTGATGTAAGTATAATATTATCAATAACATTGCCTTTTATAACCAATAATATAACATATTGGTTATAATCAATATAATATATTAGTTATTATAGTTATACAGGTATAATTAATTCAATATGCTGTACATTTTCAGTAAATTTTTAATTTTTAAATTCTAAGAATATAAGATGGAATTTAAATTTGCATTAAAATTTTACTTTAATGATCCTCCAAAGAATTTCATAGATTATCCATATTTTTATATGAAAGAGCAGCTTGATAGAAAGAGAAGTATTTTGTTTTACTGGCACTAAAAAAATTTATATTAAGACATATACCATCAATTTTATTTTTTATGCCCCTCTCAATTAGAGGAACTGTGCCCAAAGTCATATACTCCATCCGTGGTGAAGTGTTTTGATATTTTTAATGTTTTCATTTATCTCTGTAGGCATGCAGGCTGTATGCAACAAAACATTTAAGAGTGTTATTGAGAGCTAATGTTGAATTCTTCAATAATTGGGGAATTGAATTACTAGTGACTCAGCTGCATGATAAAAACAAAACAATTTCTTCTGAAGCCCTTGATATCCTCGATGAAGCATGTGAAGACAAGGTGTGAAGACATTATTTTATAATAAACTACTTGTACATGAATTTTATTCAATTTAAATAGATAATTATATGAAATCATAATGTATATGATACAGAAATTTTGGAAATGAAGTTTGCTATCTTTGTGCAATTGTTAATTTGTTTAATCATTTCCTGTAGGCCAATCTTCATGCTCTTATTCAGATGAAGCCAGCTTTATCCCATCTTGGGGACAAGGGGTTACTTCTCCTTTTGAGGTAAGTTTTTTTTAGAGTTTTTTTTTAAAGATTTATTTATGCATACAAGAACTGGGGTACAGGCCAGAGGTGCAGGGGATGAGAGGATTCAACAGAGAAAGGGTGGAGAACAGAACAGGCAGAATGACTGAAATACACTGCAGAGGGGAGCAGCGGGCAAGACAGGAGAGGTCTGCTGCGCCATGTGGGTAGCTCCTTGGCTGGCTGGGGGATTGAACTCATGCTGCAGAGGCTGTGGACAGCTTCACAGCACTTCGCTCAACCCCTTGCACCACCAGGGAGGCCCTTCAGGTAAGTTTTAAGTAAATTTTTCTTGCAGTTATTTTTTTCTTTTGTGTTCTTTGGCAGTGTATTTTAAAGCTGGATTCAAGTATGAAAAGAAAGCACTCTAAATTATCTGGTAGCTTCTGAAAGAGGGCTACTTAGAATCTTGGACATCTGTTACTACTGAAATCATGTTCATTTCTATCTTCATGCTTTTCATGACGTTTTCTTCACTGTGACTGGATTCATGTGGATTTTTGTTTATTTTTTAATTGAAGCAGCATTGGTTTATAATGATATATGTAATTTAGAGATACAGGATCAGAGCCTTCAAGTATATGTCACCACACCACAACAAAAAGATTGTGCAAATTCATTGGTAATTGAAATTACAATAAATAGTAACTCACCTTTTAGTTTTAGGAAGGAGCTATTTCCAAAGTCTTTTAGCTCCTTACACATTTTTTATCAGACTTAGTGTTAAACTGCTGCTTGTTTTCATTTACAGATTTCTCTCCATTCCAAAAGGGTTTTCCTATCTGAATGAAAGGGGTTATGTAGCAAAACAACTGGAAAAATGGCACAAGGTAATGTCTTAATGAATGAGGTTCAATTTATATGTTTTTCTCTTGGGAAATAGATTTGTAAACTTAGAGGTTTTTTTAAAATATCAATATTTCAGAACAAATGAGGTTAAATATTAAAATATTCATATGAAGTTGTCTTAAATTCTGTATAAGTCCATTTTAAAAATTACAGTTATAATACAGAAACCGAACAAAGGGTCAGAAAAAAGACAAAACTTGCAAGCTGACCATAGATCTTAGGCATACAGCAGGGGAAATGGCGAGAAAGAGGTCAAAATAGAGAGGAAAGAGGCCTAGGGACTGTGTGATGGATCAAAGGTGCTGCGGTGGTGGGGGAACTATCGGGATTGCACCTGTGGGGAGAAAACAGATGCTATACAAAAATTAAAATTGATGTAAGAAAATAAATTTTAAAATTATGGTTATAGAATATTTTTTACTTTGTATACATTCTTTTAATACTTTGTTTTCTACTTAATTGATAACATTTACTGACACAATTTGTCAGCAATACTTACCACAATTTCTTTTATTCTCAGATTCTTATACAGCCTACAACTTTATATGAGCCCTTTTAAGCTCAAACTAGAATAATTTTTCTAAAATAGAAAGTTTTAAAAACAGTTCTATGAAGCAGATAAAGTAATCTAATTACATTTGTTTAGAATGTAACTTCTTTCTATGGTAAATAATAGGGAAACGTAGGAAGAAGGGAATAATTTGATATAATTGATAATTTTCTGGCTGGTTGTTACTCTAATTTCATTTTGTTTCAAACATAAATTTTCAGAGCATCTTAGAAACTCACTTAATACTCAATCCTAATGTAAGTGATCTATTAATTTCCCAGAATTTTAGATCACTATTCATATTGTTTATACTAAATCATGTTTAATAAGGGATTAATTTTTTAAAAGTACTATATAATGCATACAACTTCAGGTATAAAGTCATTGAATTATTTGATGAATTGGAGAACTGAGATAAGATGTGATAGTCTTATTTCCTAAAGAGAAGGTATATTTTAATCAATTACCATAATAAAATGGATCACCTTACTATACAAATTACAGTATTAGGAAATAACTTAGCAAATTTGGTGCACTATTTTTAAATAGTAAATGAAAATAGAACTGTTCTAGAAAAGACATTTGCAGGGCATAAGGGAACATAGAGGAAGGATTAATGACTTGCCTTGGGGACTAGCAATAGAAATGTTAGAATATTAGATCAATTTAGCAAAAGGATGTGGTATTTGAAATGGTCCTGAGAAGTAACCAAGGAAATGAAAGGAGAATATTCAAGGAAGAGATAACAGAATAAAAAAATCTATAAAATATAGAAACTTCACAGTCTTGTGAAGAAAGCTATATTCCACTGTGGTTGTGGATAAGGTCGATAGAGAGTGGCAAAATAAGTCTGGAATGGTAAATTAGCTGTGGAGGCCTTATAAACCCACAATATCATAACTAAGTGAGTTCATTTTATAGGATGTGGGGAAACAGTTCAAGAGTTTGAAGAGCAATCATAGTCAAATTTGGTGCACTATTTTTAAATAGTAAATGCAAAGTAGAACTGTTAAAGAAAAGACATGTGCAGGGCATAAGGGTAGGTACGTTGCAACTGGTCAGTTGCAGTGTAGAAGTTTGAGCATCATGTAAAAATCTAGGAATATTGAGACCGGTATAGAAGCAAGACATGACAACAGCATGAACTTAGGTGGTGGTAAGTTTGGATAGGCAGGGATGCATTTTCTGAGCATTTTAAAAATTAAATGGACAGGATATGTGGACAGATTGGACATAAAGAGTGAGAAGTCTAAGTTCACTCTTTAGGTTTCTAACTTGAGTGACTGTGTATATGATGGATCACCATAAAGAGACAGTGATTACAAAAAGTGGTTTACAGAATGAGGATAATGAATATATTGATTTGGTGTTGCCTGTGGGATGGCCAGAAAATATTTGAAAATGTGGGTCTATACCTCAGATATTTGGTGAACATGATAATTTGGGAATTACCAGTGAATAATAGTTGAAACCTGAAATGAGTTTTGAGTGCCAATGAAAATGTGAAGAACATGAGAGAAGAATGGGAATTGCTCCCTAGAGAGTCTCTGGTTTAATGGGGAGTCAGGGGGGAGTATGAAAGGACAGGAACACTGAAAGAAAATATGCGGAGAATGGTGTCACTAAAAGGATCAGTCAAGGAGAGGCCAATAAGATGAACACTGGAAAATAGGCTGTTGAATAAACCGGTCATTGGTATATTTTGCTGGAGCAATTTCAGTAGAAAGTTGAATTGCAGTGAGTTATAATTTGTTAGGAATTAAATGGGAGGTTTAAAAATAAAGACAGTATATAGCCCACTCTCTCAAATTAATGGGAGAAAGAGAAGGGAACTTTTTGATAACTTATCAGTGAACTTGGTGCTTTTCAGGTATTAACTCATTTAATCCTCACAGTAAACCCTATCAAATATATTCTATCATTTCTATTTGGTGAATGACAGTATGGAGGGTAAGAGGAGTAAACTAATTCATCCTAGGTCACAGAAATTGAAAAAAGGCAAGAAGGGGCATTTTTTTATTCCAAAGCCTGTGCTATTTCTTGCCAGTAGCTTGCAGCATGCCATGGTGAAGTGATACTGTATTTTTCAAGGTAATATAACATCCAGACTAGTGTAATATTAAAATTCCATTCATTCAATTTAAATGTTCCTCAATCCAAGCCTGATAGACTTAGAAACCTACAGTGGACGGAGTATATGGTTAATTTGATGATTCTTTGGTGCTCATTAACTCCCCATTTATGAGCTGCAAGTTTTGAACCTTTCTAGGTTTTAAGCATGAGGGTGAAAAAAGGGTAAAGAGTCTTTTGTGGTCTTACTCAGTTGGTACTATTGTTACAGGGACTTGCTAGCTGAGTGACACAGATTTCATATGCTGATTCTTTTACTTTAGGTTACTCTCATGAATCCCTCAAAGACATCACAACTGGAGATCTCTTATTTGCAGTTCTCTTGACAAGTGCAAAGACTTCTTAGACTGCTTACTTTTATGCCTCTGAGTGCTTAATAATTACCCTTCAACTGGATTCTTTAGGCACAATCCTCAGTATGACACACATCAGAAACTCAATCTATTTCATAGCTATGTAAGCCATATACCTGAATTTTGCTACTGTTTTCCAAATGAATGCCATAGATCAAATGATTAACTGGACAATACCACATGAATGGAACTACTCCTACATTAAGCTCACAATATCTAAATTAGACTATCTACTGAGATTTTCATGTAGAAAGTATGATGGTAGTAGTGAGGTAGTGTAATAATTATATGCTGATGTTATTAAAATCTCACATAGCTATTGCAAAATAAGTAGGAAGTAAAGGAAAAGTAAATGGGGAATTAAGGAAACTCACCAAACTCAAGTAATCTAGAAAGAAAAATAAGTCACCTTGACCCCTTATTCTGTCTTTTCTGAAGGTTATGTCTACCATGATTTCTCTTATATGCATTCAGATATCTGTACATCTATAAGTACATATTCATTATTTAAAAGTACAAATTAGTTCTATTTACAAGTCTATATAAGACTGTATTATTTAACCTTTTTCATTTAAGCAGTACATCTGAGAGATCTCGGAGTTGTACGTTTAAATCTACCACATTCTCTTTAGAGACTGCTTAGTACATTATATGCGTGTACCTTAGTTTTTATAATTATTTCAGCTTTTTAGTTATATTTCCAGTATTTTACTTTTGTAAATAGTATTTGCTGGACAGTCTGGAATATTTGTGAAAATATATCTATTTTGATAAATTTCTAAAAGTATAATTTAGTCTTCAAGTGCATGTACTTTAAATTTTGATGAGTAAATTTTTGGTAAAAACTGCCAAATTGTTTTCCAGAGGGTCCTACCAATTCTTCCTAAGCAGTGGTTTTTTTTTTTTTTTTTTTAAATAGAGGCATGTTTGTTTATTTATTTGTTTGTTTGTTTGTTTGCTTTGTTTATTCATGCACTGGGTACAGTCAGAAGCGCGGGAGGGTGAGAGAATTCACCAGAGCCAGAGCAGGGAACAGAACAGGCAGAAGGACTGAAGTACACTGCTGAGGGGAGCAGCGGGCGGCAGGAGAGGTCTGCGCGCCATGTGGGACCCTCCTCCGGGGGCCGGGAAGCAGCCGGGGATCGAACCGGCGCCACAGAGGCCGCGGGCAGCTTCACAACCCAGCGCTCAACCGCTGCGCCACCCTGGAGGCCCCCTAAGCAGTGTTAAGTGAAGATCTTTTGCAATGAAAATGGCAGTATGGTTGACTCTAAATGTAAAGAATTTAACTAGAATTTTTCCAAGTTTTAGTTGGAAATATTTTTCTATATTCTGATTACGTTGTTGAAAAGCCAGGATTTTTTTTTTTCTAATAAAAGGTATAAAAAGGCTAGAACTCAATTTCCTTTAAAAATTTCTAGTGAGTATCTTTGGGGTTTGTTATTTAGAGGCTATTTTTGTTTCCCTTTTAGTGGGAAAGGGGTTTAAATAAAATGAAAAGTCATTAATTCACTTGTATGCACTCCAAAAATATAATTAAATATGAAGGGAAAAGTATAAGCAGAAAACTTTTGGGTATGATAGAACATTTGCATTCAGAATACTTTGTTTCTGCCCTTTTCAAAAATTTCTAAAATTAATGTTAATTTTTCTCACATTCTTCCAAGATTTGCTAGGTACCCAGCATAGTATTATAAATTTAGTGTATCTTATCATGATGCTCTGTATAATCAAAACCATATTATCTTCTAGGAATATAATTCAAAATATGTCGACTTGATTGAGGAACAACTTAATGAAGCGCTTACCACTTACCGGAAGCCAATTGATGGTGATAACTATGTTCGTCGGAGTAACCAAAGGTACAGTCAACCTAATGGAATAATTGCTGATTCTCAAATATAAAATTTAAAACCACTTTGGTAAAAGTTTTCTGAGTATTTGGATACTCTGTCTCTTAAACTGACATAGGTAAAATCTTAAAGCATAGCATTGATTGCTCAAAAATTCTAGTGGCATTCATAAAATGCTGAATACCCTTACTGATAGATACACGTACACTCCATGCTCTTACCTGCCCCAATCTGTTTTTCTAGTCTCAGTTCTCTTACCATTATAGTGAAACCAGCTAAACTATTATTTTTCCATAGAAATCTTTATGCCTTTCCTCCTCCATATTTTTGTTTAAGCTGGGGGATTATATCTAATTCAGTTTGTCTAGCACTTTATTACTTGTCATTGTTTTAGTTAGTATATTTATAATGAGCCAATGGCTATATCAATCTTCTTTATTATACTAGATTACAGCGTCCTCATGTCTACCTGCCTGTACACCTTTATGGACAACTCGTACACCACAAAACAGGCTGTCATTTGTTGGAAGTACAGGTAAAAACATTATTTGCTTATTTTAAATAGCTGCAATAGTAGGAAAAACTCTTAATATTGCTAAGCTATCCTCCTTGCAAAAACTTCTCAAAAGCCTTGAAGTCAGTAGAATAATTGCTTTAAACAATACCCATCTGATAATTGTTTAAGTCATTTTATGTTTCTAATCCTTAGAAATATTATAGATTGCATGTATTTCTCTGACTTAATGTGTCACCTTTTGTATAGCTAGCTTGTTAGCCCATTTTTTCCTTTATAGTACTTCTTGGTGAAAACAGCAATGAAAGACTGAGTTTCTTCATTCAACTTGTTAGGAAGTTAAACTGAACCTGATACAAATCCCTGTATTTTTGATGAGCAACAAACTTCTAGTATAACTGATAGTATAAACTGCTGCTTGTTAGTACCTCACTATTCTTGTATACTGAAGGCTTAGGCAAACAGTTGCCCCTTGACTGTAGCTTGTATGTAAAATTTATGACGTATCTGTCTTGCAATTAGGTGTTTTCAATAAACACAACCTTTTTCTTACTTTAGAAAGTTGTAGAAGTATTTGTATGTTTAAACAATTGTAATCTGACAATTTAGTTCCTTTCATAAATATAAGTGTTCATTTCATAAGCAAAAGTTGCTTATATTCTCTAGTTTCATATATTTTTACATGATGTGTATAAAGGTTTTGAAGCACATATCTTAAATTTTTTAATTTGCTAAAAAATGTAAATGATTTGCTCGGTGTCATTACATATACATACATACATATAGAATCTAGGCATTAGCTTAGAATTTTCCATTTAAGGAAATAATAGTAATTATAGCTAACATTTTTTTGTAATACTAAATACTAACTATTTTGTTAAGCACTTATATGCCATAACTAATTTAATCATCAAAACCTTATTAGAACACATCCTACTGTTATCCTCATTTTAGAGATTAGGAAATCATGGTGGGGAGTGATTAAATATAACTTGCTTAAGATCACATAGTTAATAAGTGCTAACTGTAGAGTATTAATGTGGATACTATGCTCTAATGCTGTTTCTTAAGAAATTTTATATAAAATTATTTCAGAATTTTAAATATGCAGAAATAACTAAATGTAAACCTTAAATACATATTAAGATGCAATAAGAAAATAAGTTAAAAATATATTGTTACTTATGTGGTATTTTTTCCCCTTCAGAATGTTATTACAGAACTCTGTCACAATGTTCGTACACCAGATTTGGATAAATGGGAAGAAATTAAAAAACTGAAAGCATCTCTTTGGGCCTTGGTTTGTAAAAAACACTTTTTTATAAGCTCTTTGTAATGTGTAGATTTTTCTAATTACCCTATTAACATTAAATAAATAAAAATGATTTTCCAAACTTGTTCTTAGGTCAATATTGTAAGAGCAAGATTATTCCTGTCCTTTTAAATATTTTTTTAATGATTTATTTATTTATGCAAGAACTGGGTACAGGCCAGAGGTGTGTGGGGAGTAGGGGGAGAGGATTCACCAGAGACAGAGTGGTGGCAGAGTGACTGAAATACACTGCTGAGGGGAGCAGTGGGTGAGCCGGGAGAGGTCTGCTGCAGCATGTGGGCAGCTCTCCAGCCGGGGATCGAACTCCTGCAACAGTGGCTGCGGATAGCTTCATAGGTTGCATCTTAACCTATGATTTTTTTTTTACGTTTCTTTCCTCTCATAGATGAGGTTATTCTTTGGTTTTGGATAGCTTTCCAAATGTCTTAAAAGAATTACTCTTTCAGATATATTTGACATAAGTGATTTCTTTTCTTTCAGGGAAATATTGGCTCATCAAATTGGGGTCTAAATTTGCTTCAGGAAGAAAATGTAATTCCAGATATACTAAAACTTGCAAAACAGTGTGAGGTTCTTTCCATCAGAGGGTATGTCATTTAACTCAGAAATCTTTCTAATTTGTTGTTCACAAATAAGAGTGAGAAAGAGTATTTTAGGAGTCACTGAAAATCCTAATAATAAAATATTTTTTAATGTATTAAGTTAAATATCTTAAGGAATTCCTTACTTGCTATGATCACTCAATTTTTATCATTATAATGTTGAAGTTAACCGTACAAGTATATAGTGAAAATGTAGTGTGTCCAAATATTACAGTGATCTAGTAACTGAAATATTCTAAATTTATCACACATATAACACACATATACGTTATGTATATAATATACATACTTTTCCCCTAAGATTGCATATGTTCTTTAATAAAATTATTTCAGTGTAACTTTTATTAGGAAACTTCTCATATTATTTATTGCTTCTCATTTGCTCCTAACTGGTTGTAATATATGTTTGTACAAACTAAGCAATCTGTTGTGACTTTTAAACAAAATTCATATGGCAGATTAATGTTCTGTGTTTGCTTTAAGAAACCTCTGCTTGGAGTTATAAACTTATGTCATTAAAACATCTTTTATATACAGGACCTGTGTATATGTGCTTGGGCTCATATCAAAAACTAAACAAGGCTGTGATATTCTAAAATGTCACAACTGGGATGCTGTAAGGCACAGTCGCAAACATCTATGGCCAGTGGTTCCGGATGATGTAGAACAACTCTGTAATGAACTCTCATCTATCCCAAGCACCCTAAGTTTGAACTCAGAATCAACCAGCTCTAGACACAATAGTGAAAGCGAATCTGCACCATCAAGTGAGTAACATGACAGGTTCATAAAAAATTATTCAACATTAACATTTGTATTTATAATATAAAAATTAAAATGTATTTGTTATATTCCTAATTTACTTTTAAAAGCTTATCATTTCATAGTTTCAGTCTTGTGGAGAATGTGTATCTCTTCACCACAGGTTATAGCCACCAACCTGCTATATTCTCGCCCTTTGCTTTCTAAATAGCCTTTGGAAAATCCTACTGATGGAGTTATGTAATAAGCCAGATACCAGAAGAATGAGCCCTGGTTTTGCTTGTCAGAAAAGACAAATCTAATTAGTAAATGTTTATTTGCCTACTTTGTTCATTTAGTTATGTTCATTTTTCTAATGAAGATTATTGAACTGCAATATATTTAATAGATACCCCTTTTGATTCAAGCACTGATTTTTAGTTTAGTAGTGCAGCTGTTAAAATAATATCAAAATTCACTTAAATAGAAAATTGTTTATGGTTTTAAACCCCATGCCTAAGTGCTATTAAGTACACAAAACTTAAGACATGGTTCATCTTAGAAAGAAAGTACAACTTTTATCAAACCATTTTTCACCAGCTCTAAGATGCCATGAATTATGAGATATAGTAGTCTTTTTACATATCATTAAAGAAGAAAAAAAAATGCTGCCTGTTAAACTATGCTTTAAGATTTTACCTATGTTAGTTTAAGAGACAGAATATCCAAAACTCTGCTTGGACTTTGGGTCTTAAGGAAGTTCTTTTTATGTATCTCAGTGGTTTAAACCTTAAGTTTTGAAATACTTTCCCCCCAGATGACTGTTAAAACAATCTTTCTAAAATATGTCAGTAATAATTACCATGATGTTTTTCCTTTTTTATGTGCTTCTTATTAATCAGTCATTCAATTTTAGGTATGTTCATAATGGAGGATGATCGATTTGGCAGCAGTTCAACTAGTACATTTTTCCTTGACATCAATGAAGATGCAGAACCAGCATTTTATGATCGACCTGGACCTATAAAGGATAAAAATTCATTCCCTTTCTTTGCGTCTAGTAAACTTGTGAAGAATCGTATCTTAAATTCTCTCACTTTACCTAATAAAAAACATCGTAGTAGCAGTGATCCAAAAGGCGGGAAACCATCATCTGAAAATAAGACAACCAACAGGAGAATCAGAACACTTACGGAGCCCAGTGTTGACATTAATCATAGTGATGATTTTACACCCATATCCACAGTACAGAAAACATTACAATTGGAAACTTCGTTTGTTGGGAATAAGCACATTGAAGATACTGGTAGTACTCCAAGTATTGGAGAGAATGACTTAAAATTCACTAAGAGTCTTGGTACAGAGAATCACAAAGAAAACACAAGCCGAGAGAGATTAGTTGTAGAAAGTTCAACAAGCTCACACATGAAGATACGTAGCCAAAGTTTTAATACAGACACTACAACAAGTGGCATAAGTTCAATGAGCTCAAGTCCTTCACGAGAGACAGTAGGTGTAGATGCTACGACTATGGATACAGACTGTGGAAGTATGAGTACTGTGGTAAGTACTAAAACTGTTAAGACAAGCCACTATTTGACACCACAGTCTAACCATCTGTCTCTCTCCAAATCAAACTCAGTATCCCTGGTGCCTCCAGGTTCTTCTCATACACTTCCTAGAAGAGCACAGTCCCTTAAAGCACCCTCTATTGCTACAATTAAAAGTCTAGCAGATTGTAACTTTAGTTATACAAGTTCTAGAGATGCCTTTGGCTACGCTACACTGAAAAGATTACAGCAACAAAGAATGCATCCATCCTTATCTCATTCGGAAGCTTTGGCATCTCCAGCAAAAGATGTGTTGTTTACTGATACCATCACCATGAAGGCCAACAGCTTTGAGTCCAGGTTAACACCAAGCAGGTGAGCATACATGTTTAAAAATTAACAATAATGGTTGCATTTAACAGATTAAAATGTGAAGCATTAGCCAGGTTTTACATCTCATAAGCCTCAGAACTGACCTAATAGAATTGTTTACTATGGTAGGCTGTAAGCTCCTAGTTACCCGATATGATTTGAAATGGATTCTTGCAGCTGCGAGGGGGGAAAAGAAACTTCTTTAGGCCCTAAAAATAAACTTTTATACTTTGCAAGGACACACAAGTCACAAGCTTTTTTTTATTTATTTCTCGCTTCTGCAAGGATCGATTTTAAAAAGAAGCATGTCGGGGGAATCAGGAGCTTAAGACCTACAATAACAAACAACCTTTTCAGGTAGGTCAATTTAAGGCTCCAAAAATGGCTTTTTTTTTTTTAAGATAACTCAAAATCTCAGTGAAATTTGTTTCAAGTAGTGTGATATAAGTAGGAACCTAAGAAACATTAAATGAATTACTTGGACCTCAAATTTTAGCACTGTAGTTTGCCTGTACTCAAGACCATTTGGGAGATTTCTGTGCCATATTTAAATATTATATCAGGTTGCTCAAAATAAACAATTTAGATATTTACCTTTAAAGATGAGCAGTGTTAAGTTTGATTGTTGCAAAAATTTTTGTTCCTTTTTTTTGTTATTGGGCCAAATGTTTCAAAAAAATTTTCTAGGTTTAGAATATTCATTTACATTTATTCAGCTGGGTTTTTTTTAAATCACTACTTAGGACAGTGTATTAAGCACTTAATAAAAATTAGAATTATTAACATCATTGTTATGGGTACTTATTTCTTTAAGGTAATCCATTTGACTCTTTTTTTTAGTTTTTTTAATTATTTACTACTATAATTTATTTTTTTATTTATATCTTTTACATCATTGTGTATTCCATGTAAAATTCCCACCACCAGTTCACCTGTGAGCCATCACCATAGTTCCTTGTGCCCTTCTCTCCCCTGTTTTGATCCCTTTTATTCCCCCTCCCTCACAGAATGTCTCTTATTTATGATTGCCTGCTAGTTTTGTTTTATTATTGTTTTTTTTCCCTGATTCCTTATTTGGGTCCCCTGTATTCCTTCTGTTAGTGAAACCATTTGATATTTTTCTTTTTCCTTCTGGCTTATTTCACTGAGCATGATCCCTTCAAGCTCCATCCATGTTGTTGCATATGGCATGAGTTTATCTTTTTTTGATTGCTGAATAGTATTCCATTGTGTATATATACCACATCTTCTTGATCCAGTCCTCTATTTTTGGGCATTTGAGTTGATTCCTTATCTTACCTATTGTGAATAGTGCTGCAATAAACATACCAGTGCAGGTATCTTCTTTAATAAATGTTTTAGTGTCCTTTGGGTAGATTCCTAGGAGTGAAATTGCTGGGTCATAGGGTAGCTCCAGTTTTAGTAGTTTGAGGAACCTCCACACAGCTTTCCACAGTGGTTGGACCAGTTTGCATTCTCACCAGCAGTGTAGGAGAGTTCCTTTTTCTCTACATCCTTGCCAACATTTGTTGTTGCCTGCTTTTATAATGTGTGCCATTCTCACTGGTGTAAGGTACCTTATTGTGATTTTGATTTTGATTTCCCTGATTATAAGTGATGTTGAACATTTTTTCATAAACCTGTTGACCATTTGCATTTCCTCTTGGGTAAAGTGTATTTTTAGCTTTTCTGCCCATTTTTTGACGGTATTGCTTGTTTTTGTTGAGTTGTGTGAGATCTTTGTAGGTATTTGTGATCAGTACCTTATAAGTTGTATTGTGTGCAAAGACTTTCTCCCAATCAGTAGGGTGTCTCTTTGTTTTGGTTAGTGTCTCTTTTGCTATAAGAAGCGCTTTAGTTTGATGTAATCCCAGTGTTTATCTTTTCCTTCACTTTCTTTGCTTTGGGGGATATGTCTTTAAAGATGTTACTGAGATGTATGTCATGTAGTATTTTGCCTGTATTTTCTTTTATATATTTTATGGTTTCAGGTCTTTTATTTATTTTGAGTTGGTTTTTGTGCATGGTGTGAGGTAGTAGTCTGGTTTCATTCTTTTGCAAGTAGCAATCCAGATTTCCCAGCACCATTCATTGAACAAACTGTCCTTGATCCATTGTATATTCTTTGCTGCTTTGTCAAAGATTAGTTGTCTAATCAGTGGGTTTATTTCTGTGGGTTTATTTCTGGGTTTTCTATTCAGTTCCATTGGTCTGTGTGTCTGTTTTTGTTCCAGTACCATACTGTTTTAGTTATTATGACTTTGTAGTATAGTTTGAAATCAGGAAGTGGGATACCTCCATTCTCCTCCTTTTTAGTCAGGAGAGCTTTGGCTACTTGAGGATTTTGTGGTTCCATATGAATTTCATCAATATTTGTTCTACTTCTTTGAAGAACATCATTAAAATTTTTATTGGAATAGCAATGAATCTGTAAATTGCTTTTGGTAGGATGTCCATTTTGATCATGTTAATTCTTCTAATCCATGAGCAAGAGACCTCTTGTCTTACCATTTCTTTATGTCTTCTATTTCTTTTAACAGTGTCTTATAGTGTTCTTTGTATAGGTCCTTCACCTCTTTTGTTAGGTTTATTCTCAAGTATTTGACTTTCTTGGTTTCCATTATAAAAGGGATGGCTTTCTTAATTTCCTTTTCTTCAGATTGATTGTTTGTATATAGGAAGGCAACTGATTTTTGTGTGTTGATTTTGTATCCTGCTACTTTACTAAACTAGCCTATAATTTTGATTAGTTTTTCTGTGGAGTTTTTAGGATTTTTCTATGTATATTATCATATCATCTGCAAGTAGTGGTACTTTTACTTTTTCTTTCCCTATTTGGATTCCTTGTATGTCTTTCTCTTGTCTTATTGCTCTGGCTAGGACTTCCAGTATTATATTGAAAAGCAGTGGTGAGAGTGGACAACCTAGCCTTGTTCCAGATCTTAAGAGAAACGCTTTCAGCTTTTCACCATTGAGGATAATAGTGACTGTGGGTTTGTTGTATGTGGCTTTTTTTTATGTTAAGGTGTTCCTTCTTCATCATAAACAGATGTTGAACTTTTCAAATGCTTTCTCAGCAACTATTGATATGATCATATGGTTTTTATTTTTTCTTTACTTTGATGTGTTGGAGTACATTAATTGATTTTTAATGTTGAACCATCCTTGTATCCCTGGAATATATGAATATATCCCACTTGGTCATGGTGTATTATCTTTTTGATGCATTGTTGGATTCTGTTGGCTAAGATTTTGTTGGGGATTTTTGCATCATTGTTCATTAGAGAGATTGGCCTGTAGTTTTCTTTTTTGTATTATCCTTGTTTGGTTTTGGTATTAGTGTAATGTTGGTTTCATAAAACATATTTGGTAGCATTTCTTCCTTTCTCAATTTTTTGAAGGAGTTTGTGTAAGATAGGCACTAGTTCATTTTTGAACGTTTGGTAGAATTCACTTGTGAAACCATCTGGTTCTGGGCTTTTGTTTTGGGGGAGGGTTTTGATTACTGTTTCAATTACACTGTTTTAATTGGTCTGTATCGGTGTTCTATTTCTTCTTTATCTATTCTTTTTCTTTTTTTGATGATTGTATGGTTCTAGGAATTTGTTCATCTGTTCTAGATTGTTTAACTTCTTTGCAGATAACTGTTTGTAATAATCTGATTATTCTTTTAATTTTTGCTGTGCCATTTGACTCATATTAACAAATTCTTAATAACATTAAGGAGTTTTTAAGAAGTTTTACTTGAATAATGCTAGCATACTTAGAGGGGTTCCTGGTAGCAGATAATAAATTATGACCCTTAGTAACATTTCATACATTATGCAGTAATGTCTCACCTATCTGGAATGCAACAGCTTTGACTACCTCGTAATTCATAACCTCAAAACCAGATAAATGTCTCAACAGTCTACCAGTATAAATTGATGCTGTTAAATTCATGAATTTATTGAAAGGAAGTACCTCTGACTTACATGCAGACTTCATGTTTTGAGACTTACAGAAGCAACAATTAGAACTTTATTCTGGTAGGCACACTGTAACAGAAAAGGACAGCTAATAAAATTGGCAGCAAAGGTGGAAACTTAGCTATAAAAGTATTTGATAATTCAGAGACCTTAGTATTCTGATAGCAATCAGCCAGAGGTTAGTAAGTAATATAGCACACCAATAGAAATAGAAATACCATTACCTTACAATAATCAAAGTGCTGTTAACTCTGAATTGTCCAGTTAGGTTTATTATATCTCATTGAAGTAGACATTTATATTCAAATTCATTAAAGCATAAGATAAAAATTTAGTACTTAAATATTCATAAGAATAAACCAGGGAAAAAAAAAACAGCTACTTCACATAACTTATTCCCTAACCAGTTTGGGTTCTTAGGATCTTGTTTTCTATAGTCTCTACAAGAATAGGAGGGTATTTAGAAATTTTATTTCTAGACTAAAATCCCAAGCTTTTGGCGTTATAAAGGATGAAGAGGTATTTTTAACTTGGAAGGCAAAAGAAAAAGCAGTCAAGAGAAACTGGAACAGCTTGTACAGACACATGACAGCATAATAAAATTTTGTACTTGTTAAATTTTTGTTTATTCTTCAAATTGTACTTAGTACTTACTATGTAACAGGTTTCAGTGGAGGAAAAAAATATGTTGACATTAGTCATCTGTTTCTATTTTTTTAATTATTATGTATAGATAAATGTTTTACATCATTGTTCATTTTTGTACAATGTTTGATTTCTCCTCTCAGGTGTAGTCCCCATAAAATTCCCACCACCAAGTCACCCATAAATCACCACCATAGTCTCTTGTGCTATTCTTGCCCTTGTTTTAATCCCTTTCCTTCCCCTTCCCTGCTGAATGTCTCCAATTTATGGTTGCCCCTAGTTTTGTCATTTTTCCCTCTGATCTCTCATTTGGTTCCCTGTATTCCTCCTTTAAGTGAAACCATCCTATATTTTTTTTTTCCTTCTAACTTATTTCACTGAGCACAATCCCTTCCTGCTCCATCCATGTTGCTGCAAATGGCATGAGTTTTATCTTTTTTGATTGCTGTGTAGTAGTCCATTGTGTACTATTCCATTGTCTTGATCCAGTCATATGTTTTTAGTCATTTAGGTTGTTTACAGATTTTAACCTGTTCAGGTTCAGAAAAAAATGAAAATGATGGAAGATATCCACAAATTTACTTTAAAACAATGGCTTGGAGTCCAAACTGAGAAGATTCAGCTGTTTTTTGTAAAATTTCAAAAGTAGAATGACTGTAATAGTCTTAAAAATCATACCTCATCGAGATAGTTCCTTGGACCATAGTAGAAAAAAACACTAAAGTAGGCATTCTTAATTCTGAGCTCTATTCCTGCCACTGAGTGAATGAATTTGGGCAAAGTTCCATAAATTATCTGATAATGTCTCATCTGCCAGGAATTAAACAGCTTTGCAAACTTCGTCAATCCAGAACACAGCCAGGCCAACCTCTCAACTGTTTACTGTTATAAATCTAGTAAAGTTCATGAAATTTGAAGTAACTAGGCTTCAGTTGCCTCATCTGGTGGATTTTGCACTAGATTAGTGGTTTTAAAAGTCTTAAACATTGCTCTTTAAGAAAACAAACACTTTTCCTCCCATAATCTATGGAAATGCACTATGTGAAATAGTTAAAAATGGAACTATTCTGGGTGAATTAGGGACTGGGAAGAAAGCAATTATTCCAATAATGCCCCTCCTCCCATTTCCACTAATAGTCTTGTAGAATAGTCTTGTAGAATCTGAGTAGTGTGATAGAGAGTAATTTAGATAATATTTAAGTTAATAGTCATGCGTATAGTTTTCTGATAGCAAATTTAGTGGCCTGAAGTGAGACTGTAAAGACGGTCTAGATTATGCTTCTGACTTTTGTAGTCAGTATTTTTTTTTTACTTGTAGATATTGAAAGCTATATTAATTGCTCACCTTTTCACCTTTCCTAAGGAGACCACTGTTTTGGCAACAGTCAATATTACTATGAATTTTTGTATATCTATTTGTAATAGCTGAATGTTTTCAAGTTTTTATGTATTTTCAGTAAGTAGTTGGCACTGCTTAGTATTTTTAGTGGCTCTTTTATGGTCTTGTATACAAGTATAAAAATATAATTTCTTTATATTATTAATGTTACAAATCAAGAAGGTAATCATTGGTGGTTTTTTTTTTTATGACATTATAGGTTTATGAAAGCTTTAAGCTATGCTTCATTGGATAAAGAAGATTTATTAAGTCCTATAAATCAAAATACCCTGCAACGATCCTCCTCAGTGAGATCCATGGTGTCCAGTGCAACATATGGTAGCTCGGATGACTATATTGGTCTTGCTCTCCCAGTAGACATCAATGATATATTCCAGGTATTATAAATTCTATTTCCTAGGAGTTAGTTTCCTGTTTTGTTTTTGTTTTTTTCATATTATATAACTGCTTACTAGAAAACTATAATTTAGAGTGAAAATTAAATTTCAGGTGAAAATGATTTTTTAAGGTAGATTCATCTTAAGAAATTTTATGATGAAAATTATTCTGCCTTTCTGAACCATTCTATCATTCTGTACTCTTTAATT